>NW_008333035.1:657105-687264 GCF_000622305.1 Nannospalax galili
TGTAGCACTCTCCAAGTCCTGCAAGCAAGGGCTTTCTTTGCAACTGTTATGCCTTTGAGCTAGAGTCTTTCTGCACGCAGATGATGATGGAGAGTGTTTGGTCCCAGGGTCAGTCAAGGCTCTCGGTAGGAGTAACAGAAATCAATTTTGTTCATTTAACAAACATTTGCTTAGCATTTGTTGGTAAATTTTCAGAATCGGAGCGAGAAGGAAGCGTTAGGCAGCAGAAGGAGCAGGGGCTGTATTAAACCTGCATGTTCAAGAAAAATGACGAGTTTGTTGTAGATGGAACAGCTACAAGGTGAGGCTGATCCCACTGCTGCTGAGGATGCCTCACTGCTGCTGCTGCAATAAATCCTAACAGTGCTCTTGTCCTTAAGTCATTCACTCAAGTCATAATGCTCCAGGTGGCAGAGCATAGATCATGTACCTGAGTGATGATTTTATGAAGGCAAGGAGAATTTGGCCTCCTTGAATCTGCAATGAAAAGTGTTCCCCGGCGTTACCCTAGGAAGAGGCCCATGCATGGCGAGAGAAAAAGGAAATTCCTCTCAATCATAAAAAGGCAAACTAAGAACCCAAACATCCCTATCATCGATCCCCTGGAAGGGGGATATACCATGACAAAAAAATGAAGCTCTGTTAGTGAACTAGTGTTTACTGAATTCTGATCTTGATTAGCTGTTCTGGGCTTACTTTGTTACTACTCTATAAACCCCAGACTACTTGCAACTATGCATCCTGGTGGCAATGCTCCACTCTCCTGCTATTTTTACACAGTAATATCTGTCTATTGTCTAGTGTCCAATTCAAAAGTGGGGGAGGAAAGTACTGGCCTCCACAGCTATTAGACGACATAGGTGCACTTACATACATGCAGACAAATCACGCATACACATTATTTTTTTAAGCATCAACCAGGATGACATTTTTACTGGCCATGTCTGTTACAGCAGCTCTCTGCCTCCTTTGAATTCCTATACATCCTCTGAAGTCTGGGACCCATAAGTGATTTTACCTTTGAAAAAGTTTAGCATCCACAGCTAAGAAATCCCCTTATGCCCTACATTCAACAGAGCTTTTAACCATTGTATTCTTTGGGATTTGGGGTGGTATTCATTTTTATTTTATGTATATGACTGTTATGCCTGAATGTATGTAAGTGCACCTGTGTCATGCACTGCCCATGGAGAACAGAAGAGGGAGTCAGATCCCCTGGAACTGGAGTTACAGATGGTTGTTAGCTGCCATGTGGGTGCTGAAATTCAAACCCAGGTCTTCTGCAAGAGCAGCCAGTGCTCTTAACCACTGTGCCATCTCTCCAGCCTGCATTTTTTGTTTTTGTGATACTTTTTGTTGCTGTAATAAAACACCATGACCAAAGGCAACTTATAAAAGAAAGAGTTTATTTGGGCTTATGCTTCAGAGGGGGAGTCCATAGTAGCCAGGGAAGCATGGCAGATCAGGAAGCTGAGAGATCACATCTTCAACCTCAGCGAGAGCAGCTGGAAGTGGGGAGAAGCTATGAACTCTCAAAGCCCACTCCCAGCAATACACTTCTTTCAGCAAGTCTGAACCTCCTAAACCTCCCCAAAGAGCATCACCAACTGGGGACCAACTGTTCAAACACTTGAGACTATGGGAGATATTTTTCATTCAAACCACCACAGCTGTCAAATATATGCTCCATCATGAAGCACCTCTTGCTTTACCCAAAATCCTCACATCTTTTTAAAAAAGATTTTATTTTTATTCTCTGTGTTTGAATGTTTTTTCTGAATGCATGTAGGTACACCACTTGCATCCATTGCCCACAGAAGCCAGAAGAGGGTGTCAGATCCCCTAGAAATAGAATTAACTGACTGTGGTTAGCCACCATGTGGGTGCTGGGAACTGAACCCAGGGCCTCTGCAAAAGCAGCCTCTTAAGTGCTGAACCATCTCTCCAGCCAGCCCTTCGCATGTATTATGTGAAAAAGAGTCCTTCCTCTTATTCTTTTCCTCTGTTCATTTGCTGATTCTGCTCCCATCTCCCTGTATGTCTCACTTCCCCCAACAAGCTATCTGGAAGAGGCAGACTTGCCAGGGAAAGGAAGGAGAGAAATTAGGTTAGAGACAATGGAAGCTGTATCAGAGTAAACACTATAACTACCAGGTTAATACATTCTTCCCTGCCACATGTCCATTTCTATCTTGGAAAATTATTTTAAATTAAAATTATTTGTACATGTGTGCTGTTGTCTCTGAATTTTGAGATTTTTAGGGTGGAAATCAAGTCTCGCACACCACATTTGCCCTCACAGAACTTAACCTGGTGTTTAGTACTCAACAGCCTCTCAAAATACGTATGATGAATTAATGAGCATGCTAATTAGTAAATTAATTAATAGTAATCAGGAGGCTCCAGGGAGCTGTGGCTGTACTCTTCAATAGTTATGCAAGGAACTAAATAAATGATTTCCTAGATCTAGATCCCTAGAAATTTTCTTTTTGTAGTATCTGTCTAGATACAAATATCTTTCTGAAAACAACTTTACTACTAGGACAGCAAAGTCAATTTGGATGTTTCTCTGAAAGATGGGCAGATATGATCCACAGAACGTGCTTTTTAAAAATGAAAAATTTCTTTGCCTTGGGCAGTAGTAGCTTTTAGTGTGGCAGAGTGAATGGCTGAAGGAGAGTTCACAGGGGTAAGGAAGGGCTGAGGGGGTCATCAAAACTGGGAAGGCAGTGACAACAGGCCCCTCACCAGAGGTGATCACAGAACCCAACCCTCCTATCACCCATGACTTGAAAGTTCAGAGAAGGGTGATTGTCATCATTTCATTGGTGCGGTGCTTTCAGTTTTCCCATCTGTGGCCCATTTTAATCCCCTGAGTAATCATGATGCTTTTTCCAATGTACTTAATTCCACAATTTAAAGTAACATATGAGAAAAAGCTATGCATTATAACAGCAGTGATAAAATAGAGAAAACACTTGGATCACAGAAAAGTATGCCAAGGATGCTATCAGTGCTCGGGTTCTTAGTAGAGTGGCTGCAGGAGTGATGAGCTCACGTTGATTTAGGAAATGACACCAGTCATTTCCACGCATTCTGTCCTCCCATCTACCCTGTGAACACATTGCTATTATTCTCATTTTACAGATTAGAAGAGGTTGAGACCTGAGGAAGGTAAAAGCATAATGGATCAATATTAAAGCTCAAGAGTTTTCCAGTCCTGTGCACAGAGGTGCCATATGAAGTTTCCCCATGGTCTAATCACTTTAGGAAATAATGAAGTAAACAATGCTGATCAAGGGAGGAAAGGTGCCAGGTGTAGAACTTTGTGACAACCAGGAGCTCAAGCTCTGAGGACAAGGAACCAGTACTGGTGGGCTGCATTTGACAGCAAATTAGCAGCAGGAACCAAGTAAAAATCCCTGACTGGCTGAAATTGATGTGAAAAGCCCCAAGTCCAATTAGTCTGGGAACACGCTATAGCCCACAAGCATGATCAACTGGAGTATCCTATTACCTTCATCTATTGGAACTTAATGGACAGCTGTGGGACAGTTTCAGGTGG
Organism: Nannospalax galili; assembly: GCF_000622305.1. NCBI lineage: Eukaryota > Metazoa > Chordata > Mammalia > Rodentia > Spalacidae > Nannospalax > Nannospalax galili. Next base: position 660,671 of record NW_008333035.1, read on the forward strand.
AGATCAGAGCAGCAGTTCTGAATACAAAGGGGATTGGAATGTCACCATAGCAACCAGAAGCCAAGGAAAACCCACGGGTGCAAACTGTCCTGTGGCACCCTTTGATTGAGTATCTGATTCCTTACCTCCACCATAGTGGAAAAGAAAACAGACCCACCAACCTGATTAGAAATACTCTTGGGAAGCTCAGCTTCCTCCCTTCTCCTCAGTTTGACAGCTCTTTCCTGATAGGTTCCATTTTACACCTCATTTGCATGCACATCATCCAGCCAATCAGGGCCCACCTAGCTCTATATAATAGGGTGTACAGGCTCTGGACATTCAGCTTCCTGATATCACTCCTCAAGGACAAAGAGAAGAAAGGCTACCTTTTTGACTTACTGGAAACTTCTTCCTGCAGCAAGGAATTCACTTACCTCTGACTGTAACAGCTTCCAAGACCTGACCTGCAGCTGTAGCACTTTTGAGACCTGCTGTTCCAGGGGCCATCAGGAACTGTAGTGCTTCTCAGAACAGTGACACTTCTAAGCTGTTGGCAAGCCCTAGGCTAGCATCCCACTGTTCCTAAGTATTCAGCATTCTCACTGGTACATCCAAGTTGCCACTACCTGTTGTGACCTGTTTTCTCATTTAAATTGTTAATCTCCCACTGATAAAGATCTCATGTGTTTGCCCTTCACTATCCTTTCATTCTTGCAAGGAGCAAGACAGGAACCCAACTGGAGCAGGAGACTAGACCACCTTAATTCTTCTAAACTAAGGGATTCTGCAGCCTTTAACATGTTTAACAATTCTGTAAGAGTTGTTTTCCAAATTCATTTGATCATGAAATATTTGTGCTACTTTGGGAAACATGCCATAGGAATAGTCTCTACCTTGAATTCAAAGTCTCTGCAAACCTATTTGATGTTTCTAAAGAAGAAACTGGGAGTCTTGTAACACGTGGTAAAAAAAAAAAAAAAAAAAAATGAAGGAAGGAAGGAAAATTGCCTGTCATTCACATTGGAGTAGCTATGTACAAAGTTGTTATTCCGTTTTGAAATGAAGGAACTGAGGCTTAGAGAATGTTGTCTGATTAACCCAGATGGTGGAGACAGAATTAATATCCAGAAAGACTCAGAAATGATGCTTTGAGCTGTTGGGTTATCATGCCACTCAGAACACTGAACAACCAAGACTCTCTGAGCAGTATGTTACCATGGCAACAGCACATGCTATCAGGATTGAGTCTGGTTATGACCTTGAGCTAGATCAACTTAGTGTGACCAAACCTCAAATCTTCCATCTATAAAATGGAGGCAAGAGTATTTATATTCCGTAGGTTGATATAAAGATTCAAGTAGATTTAAAGAACTTGGCACAGTAAGTGCCCTATATAAATGCTTAATGAAAATAAACAAATAATTTCTTTAACTCCAGAGTACAGAATGTCTTCTAGAAGCATTTTATTTTTTATATCAAGATCATATCTGCCTTGAAATTTCTTTCAATGCATAGGTGACAGTATGGGGACAGGTAAGTCAACATGGAGTCACAAACACTTGGGTCATTTATCTCACTGGGATAATAACCACAGATAGACATGCCTGAACACACTGGTTCAGCACCTCCTTTTATTTCTGATCTGAAGACTTCCTAGCTGCTCTTTTTAGTTGTCCTCTAATCACTGTCAAAAACCACTTAGACTCTCCCTTAAAAACCTGGGGATGTTCTTCATGCATATTTAATTCTTCCCTTGATCATTGCTTATCTCATCTGGTTATGGCTTATCTACATCTATTACCTAGGAGGGTTCTATAGAATAAGCTACTGACAATGAGTTATACCCAGTTGGGAACCACCCAGACTTTCTGCAAATAGTGAAACTCCAATACATTCTTATCACTTCACATTTTGAACACAAGAGTTTAAGTACTCAGCAGCATCTTGGGATCCAGCTGGTGTCCATCGTTATGCATCTGAGTGAGCATACCATCTTCTTTCCAACCCACTAATTTCATGTTTTCTTTCATGAACATAATACAGAATGTTTCTGAGCATACACAACAGCAACAGCAGATCTTTGCAAACATACCAGCAATGTATTTTTTTTTTCTTTTATCTTTTTGAAGCAGGGTCTCCCTGTAGCCCTAGCTGTCCTGGAACTCACTATGTAGACCAGGCTGGCCTTGAACTCACAGAGATCTGCCTGCCTCTGCCTCCCAAATGCTGGGACTACAGGAGTGTGCCACCACGCCCGGCTAGCAATGTATTTCTTATCTGCTCACTCCTACACATTTTCTCCTTTATAGCGGATTTCCCTGTTGATCAGTAGAGCCATTAAATACCCAGAAAAGATAAAGAAATGGACAAATTTTGCCAATACCCAGTGTAGGACACCATCAACACCAAAGCCAGTGGACCAGTCCCTATGGAGTTTCTATAAAACTTTCCCTCCATGAAGCTACAAACTCACAACAAAAAGCACAGTAGTACTGTGATTCTGGGGTGCCTTCGGTGCTCCGTGTATCCATCTCCATTCTTCTGAACAATCTCAGGAGCACAAATCCCAAATGTCTCTATGTGAACCCAATCATCCTTTCCTTGATTACAATAATAACTCCTTATCAGTTCACCTTTATTTCTGTTCTTGATGACCCATGCTATTTTCAGCATAGCACTTGAACTGATCTTTTCAAAACATGAATCAAATCATATGACTCTCCTGCTTGAAATCCTCACACTTGAAATGAAATTCAAGTTGTACCATATGGTCTAGCAATCTCACTTCTGGATGTTTATCCAAAAGAATTAAAATCAGGATGTGGAAGAGATTCTCCACTCGATATTCACTGCAGCATTATTCTTGACAGCAATGAATTGAAAGCAGCATAAACAGCCCGTAATGGAAGAACGAAAAAACATGTGGTAGTTACATACTGTGGGATATTATTCAGCCTTAAGAAAGGAGAAACGGTAACGTGTGACAACATAGATGAGGTTTGAGGATGTTATATTTAGTGAAATAAGCCAGTCACAGAAGGATGAAGATTGTATAATTCCACTTTAAGAAATGTCTAAAGAATTAAATTCACAGGAACAGGAAGGAGAATAGTTTTTGCCAGAAGCTGGGCATGGTGGTACATACCTTTAATCCCAAAACTCAGGAGGCAGAGACAGGTGGATCTCTGTGAAACCGAGGCCAGCATGGTCTACAAAGGAAGTTTAGGTCAGCCGGGGCTACAATGTGACCCTGACTCTGACAGATAAGAATAATTATTGTCAAGGACTAGGAGGAAAAGGAAATGGAGAGCTTTTTGTGGGCTCCAGAGATCTGCTCTATTGTTTATGCCTATAGTTAATATATTGGGTGATACAATTAAAAGCTTGTTACATAGTCTTACCATAATTGAAAGGTTTTTTAAAATCTTTTATTGAATTTGTGTATTTCATACAGAACATCTCAACCAATCTTTATACTCCCTTCTCCATTGGCACCCTCCCATAGCCCCCTACTACCACCACCACTGAAATTCGTGCATTCCATTGTTTGTGTTAAGGTCTGTTGTGTCCAGTTAGTGTCCCCAGACATTCCTCAGTGCAAGTTCATATACTGAGATCTAGTCAGCCTACTGCAGTCCCTCACTTTAGGAAGATCAGCTCTTCCTCACGCAGCAGTAATCAGCTGTCAATATTTCTTCAGCTAAGATTGGGGTCTGCTGTCCATTTCCCCAGTTCTATGATTGGTTTTCATCTGCTTGAGTTTGCATGGGTCTTGTGCATGTTGACACCATTGCTGTAGGTTCATATGATCAAGGTCTCAGGAGCCTGTAGGACTCTATTTCCACATGGTCGTGCACCTCTTCTCTGGCTCTTACAATCTCTTTGCCCCCTCTTCTGAAATGATCCCTGAGCCCTGGGTAAGTAAAATTTAATATAAGAGTCATGTCCAAGTAGCAAAATTCTGCAGACTCTTAATCTCTATGCTTTTGCCATTTATGACCCTTTTTATTATTCCTTTTTTTTATATTCCTGACCCTTTTTTCATGAGGGAGCTTCATTAATGAGAATTGAGATATTCGTTGCTGTCTTCTTTACACCTTGTTCTATGTTCCATGATTCTTAGCTATAGAGGTTGCATTTTAGATGTGCCACTTAGGCTTGGGCAATTCACAATGTCTGTGTGTGACCAGTTTTGGTACTCTGTAATGTTACAGTTTCCATCTGGTGCAAAAGAAGCTATTTTTGGTGAGTGGTGACTGGGATATTTATCTTTATAAGGATACATATGTTTTACATAGTAAGAAATTACATTAGTCTAGAGATGTGACAGTCTTGGGGTTTTCTCTAAGATCTATGGCCTCTCCAGCCATGTGTATTTGACTATGTTTACAGTACCACACATGAGCTTCCTCTCATTGAGTGAGCATTTAGTCTACTTAGGTATGCGATAGTGATGCGTGTCAGTATTGCATTAATGTCGTATTCTGTGCCATTCATTGATGTGGTTATTTGGTCTCGAAGTTGATGTTGGACCATCAACAATCAAAAGTCTTTCAAAATCTTGATATGACTCCTAAGACTACCTCATTCCTCCCTACATCTTTTTTTCAGCTAGCTGATTATTGGTGTATTAAAATGCTTCCTGTTTTTGTATGTTGATCTTATATCCTACAGCTAATTTATTTATCAGTTTTAACAGATTTTTGTGGAGTCTGTAGTTTTTCTACTATCATGTTAGCTACAAACAGGGAAAACTGACTTCCTCTTTCTCTTTTTTTCTAACTTCCCTTCCTCCATTTACTTCAAGTCCAAGAGACTGTATCTAAATCATTTCCAATTGTTATGGCCACACCTTCCAATCAGACTCTAATGAAATTTCATTTGAGACTATGGTGCCAGATTCTGTTTTTGTCTCGATTCTATGCCCATGATTTTTGAACAGTCTGCTCCCTTGAGGAATGGTATCAATATATTAATTTTTCCATGAAGTAGGTAAGAAAGGAATTTGACAAACAGCTCTTTCGGACAAATAAATAAAGGGAAAGATCAAGGACTCATCCAGTGGAATCTCTTCTAGAGTCAGTATAGTGAATTCTCTTATTTTACAGCCGATGCCACAATAGCATTGGCTGCTTAGACAATCTTCCTGATTTTATGAAGAGCGCCAAAATTTAGTAATTTAATAACACTTTTGGAGCAAGAGTATAAGGAAACAGTCCTTCTTATTTACTGATAGTGAGGTTACAATCTCTCCCAAGAGTAATTCGGCATTTCCATCCAAGTTTAAAGTGCCCATTTATAGCCTACAGTTTCTCTTGTAAAAAGACATACACACACCACACCGCACCCCCCACACACATGGCAGAAATAAGTAGATACATATATTGAGTGATTAAATTTTTATTCCACATTGCTTGGAATTGAAATTGAAATAAACAAAAGACACAGACATGTATGTATTCTATGAACTCATTTAGCTAAAAATTGGAACACTGCACAAAGAAACTGCTTAGACTTGTTGATGAGCATAGGACAGCTAAGCAGCAGAGAACAGAGAAGCATTGTATAGAACAGTGAAGATTCTATCCCTCTATGGAATGATAAATAAATTTGCTAAACATAAACAGGTTTTACTTTCATTTCTAAATATCGAATTAATAAAATAGAAATGAAGAGACTGTTGTGTCTGTCCTTACAAGACCACACGAAGTAGAAATTTAAGGTTACTAGACTTCCTTTGGATTATGTTCATGGCTTATTTGCTTTCCTGTCATAAGCAGGACACACATACTTCCTTAAATGAAAGAACTGACCAGTATTTCACAGGTTTTAGCTCAAGGTGCAATTCAATTAGTAAAGTGCTTGGCTAGCAAACACAAAGCCCTGAGTTACTACATAAAGCCAGGTGTGATGGTAAATCCCTATAATTTAAGCACTGGGGACACAGAGGCCCAAGAAGCAATTCAAAGCCACCTTTAGCTCTGTGGTGATACTTTGAGGCCAACCTGAGCTACATGAGACTGTGTACTTTAGAAGCTTTTTAAAATACATATACAACATAGAAAGAGTTTAAATAGAGTTACCCTATAATGGTGGTTCAACGGCCTTACTGATACCACAGGCTAGCAAAAAGAGACCCCAATGCCAGAAATCGGTTCCTTCTCGGGAGGTGTTGATCAGAGGATTCCCATAGACCCTCAAATAATACTGTCTATTGCCATTGCTCTTGGTTACCCACCAGAACTTACTGTAAGACTCTACTGCTGAAGACACTACATTTGTGAATTGTAGAACAAACACGGAGAAATCAAGCTGGTACTGACCTCAAAGCTTCATCTTTACTGTTTAGTTTTCATAGTGCTGGAAGGTGCTATTCATGCTACTAAAAGAGAAAACTAATCATCAATCTTACCTAGTTTTGAACACTGCAAGTTAGAATAATAACTGGCCTGGCAAGATATGCCCTCTAGTACAATAGTGACACAAATGTTATAGTAGTAACCAAACACTTTCTGATTACATTTAAAGTCTGATTCCTAAGATGGACACCATACCTGGCATGGTTATCCTGGCCAAGAACCTGTTCTAGACAGGTCACGGACTATAGAGAAGAGCCTACTACTATTAGTTTGCTAAATGGACACAGTATTAAACCAATTTCTAATGAATTGTTTTTATATCTATGAATTAGTGCATCTCTCAACACTCATCAGAGAAGCTTCATCTTGTAGCAGATGATAGTTAACACAGAGACCAACAACTGGTCAATCTGCAAAAAAAAAAAAAAGAGACTGTTGAGTTCTTGGCCCTAAATAGGACATCTATATCATACCCTCTCCTCCCAAGCCTCAGGGATCCATTGAAGAAGAGAGGGGAAGAAAGACTGTAAAAGCCAGAGGTGCGGATGAATTTTTTTTAAATCTTGTTTCCTGGATATAACAGGGCAGTTTGACATTTGGACCCACAGCACTTGCAACAGCATGTACAAGATCTGCACAAGTCCAAGTCCCAGGTAAAATCCCAGAATGGAAGGGGGAAGCGGGCAACAAGCCTCAACCCTGAGTAAAGAACTATAGGCAATTGATAGCTTCTGGTAGAGGGAAAGTCAGTTTTCATTAAGGGTGTGATGCTGGTTAGGTTGACCAAGCTCCGGAGAATGGACCCACACCCAAGAGCATTTGAGGCAAACAGTTAGACTCACTAGGCTTTGCATAAATAATAAAGGACATGAAGTACAGGTTGGTAGGAAGATGGGGGTGGACCTATGAGGAGATGGAAAAGGGGGCCTATGATTAAAATACATTTATGAAATTCTCAAAGAATTAAAAGAAAGATTAATTTTTTAAAAAAAAATGGAAGTGCACCCTCAAGTGATGCAAGAGGATGGGTAAAACAAAAAAGCACAGAGTCTCTGACAAATGATGGCCTGGCACAGATAGCAAGACTTTGGGCTAACATCATCTATTGTCATCTGATAGGAAGAACTCAGGGCTGTACCTCGGATCCTTTTTATGCCTGGATCTGTTTTCCCTCTCTGGAAGTGTTAGAACATAATTGCAATATTGGCCTTAGTGAGTCCAAATTAATAGCTGCCATCCTGTCCATGGGGAAGGTAGACTGAAAGTTGCTTTGTCAAAATCAATCATTAGAATTCAGTTGTTTTAAATTTCGCAGTCTGCACAAGAGCAAGAGATGGCATGCACACGACCATCCTGCACTAGAAAAATTATGTGACTATTACAGGAAATTGGCCCCAAGTATCCATGATACAGATTAACCACCACAGGAAAAAATTGACGAATGGCTATGTGCTGAATACACACTTTGGGCTAGTCATTATGCCAAGCAAGCTACATAGGCTTTGTCATAGAAACTTTGCAACAGATTGATCCTGTTTATCTTACAGGTTAAATACTTATCCTACAGTTCATAAGTGTCAGAGTTAGGAATAAAATACATTGGCCTGGATTCCCAAGCCCATGAATTCAACTGTACTATAACAAGATGCTTTTATTTTTGCCTTTGCACCCTAAGTGACTTTTGAGAGAGGTACAGTCACCCCACCTGCCCTTCATGACAACAGTAAAATTCACATGTCTGAATACCTTTGAATCCAGGTTGTCCAGGCTAGGCATCAGGGCAGTGGCATGCCCCCTTCCCTTTTGCTGTCTTGGACATTGGAGCTCTGCCAAAACCATCGGTGAGGCTTGCTTGGGAAATGCACAGTCATTGCTGCTGATCCTTTCCCAAGCTGCTTTGCTTCCCTGGGCTCTCAATACAGAAACACAATTTTTGTTTTCCATTACTGTCTTTTATTTCCTTCTTCAAACAAACATAGTACTATACATGTCATTCCTTTCCTTTTATTGTTGGGGCAGTGAAGACTGTGACATGTCAAGTATCTTGTCCAGTTATATAATTAATTTCTCAAGCTCTCAGAATCTTAGTTTCTTCACTGAAGGAATGGAGGTAATACTATTCATATTACTTACTTTTCAGATGCTGTGATAAAATGCTATGACCAAAAGCACCTTAAGAAATAGTTTATTTGCGCTTACAGTTCCAGAAGGATAAGAAGCTGTCGTGGTGGGGAGGCATGCCAGAAAGCAGCAGGCATGGTAACAAGAGCAGGCAGCCGGGAGATCACACCTTCAACAGCAAAATCAAAGCAGAGAACGCCAGTGGGAAATGGGCAAAACTACAGACTCTCAGATCCCACCTACAGTGACACACTTCCTTTGCAAAGTCACACTTCCTAAACTTCCCCAAAACAGTGCCACCATCTGGGATCTAAGTGTTCCAATATTTGAGCCTATGGGGGATATTTCTCATTCAAACCACGACACTATCCAACCATTAAAGTGGTCGTGGTCATATCTACAAAGTTTCAAGCACAAAACCATTCAACAGACTTTACCTGCTCTTATTGTTAAATAATTATATCACATTGTGTGGAGCTAGGGAACTATATAAAACCTGCATGACCCTGCACAAATTATATAACTTAACTACACATCATTTGTTCAATGGGAATATTACCACCCAACTGGCAGGGCTATTTTGAGGACTGAATGCAATAAATGTTCTTCATAAAATAGCTTCACTAATGACTGCCTCACATTCAAAGCTCAGAAAATAATAATCTCCTTCAAAATCAATGCTGTGAACATGTGACAGTCCATAGAATGCCCAGGAACTTGCTCTGTCATGTGTCAATGCAACATCATCTCTCTTCTGGCCCTTCTTTCACTCACCTCCCCTCAGTCTCCTCAAGAGAATGTGGAATATTACGCAGGAACTTTTCCTCCCCCTTGACAGATTTTTTATTGGGACTAGACATGCCCACTGCAGGACTCAGCTTTTCTCTCATCTTCCAGTCACAGAGGGCTCCTCCCAGTGGCCTGCAGCAAGATGCCTCAGGTGAGACTGAGTTTTGGCCTGGGTCTTATTCAGAAACACTGAGAATGGGATTCCTGGCTCTAACCACATGCTTGATCACTTTCCAGCACAGCATTTGATACGAAAGGGAGGAAGAAAGACTCCCTCTTACCCACAGCTAAAAATAATTTCAGAAGCCTGGCGGCAAAGCAAAGGTGACCCCAGCTATCTCCTGGAACAGATGAGAAAACAGCAGTCTCCTACAAGCCGATTTTGTGCATTTCCTTTCTATCATTTTGCTTCTTGTACATACTTTTTCTTCTGTGCATGCTGGGGAAAGCCTTACAAATTAAACTAGGAAAACTCTAGGTGTCCTGTCATCTAATCTTTTGCCCAGGGTTATAGCTGCCCTTTGCAAAGTCGCTCCTACGAATCAGCATGGATAATTACAAGACCTGTTCCCTTGTGCTCAGCATTCAGGTGACCAGTTTTGGAACTCAGCAACTCCACGTGAAATATGTCAGATTGGGAAAGAAGCAAGACACCTGGAAGAAGAAAGAAGGTTGCTTAGGGCATATGGTGCAAGATCTGTGCAAGAAATAACACCAGGAAGCTGGATTGCCAAGATGGTTTCAGCCATGTGGCCTTCGACACAGAAAGGCAGTGGCTTCAGCCTCTGACTGCTGTCCAGTAAGCCAGAGAGGTTGAGGTCTTCTCTGACTGCACCATGTACCTTTCTTCATGAGAAAACAGGGAACTATTTCCCATCTGGTATTTGTGACACATCTATTTTCATTAAATGTACATGCACAGATCTAGCCGGATCCTCAAAAAGTATGGTGTTGAGATGTTTTAATAAGAAATTACACCAGTTGAATATTTATTAATATCCAAGCATTAACTTCTTAAAACTTCTCATTATCACAGCAACCAAATATTAGAAAATTATCTTCTTATAGATGGAAAGGTCAAGGAATGGAGCGTCTTCTTATGTTGGGATAAGTCAGGAGTGCCTGGAATGTAGAGCATGGTCACAGAGACCTTCCATTGAGGATGGCAGGAGCCAGGCCCGCTCCATTCTAAACACAGTGTCTCTTACCCAACAGCCCCCAGGCAAAACTGTTAGGTCTCTAATCCCTTAATCCTAACCAGGTCTCTTGTAGATCATGTGACCAGATAACAAGACAAAGGCCACATAGCCTTAGATGCCCTCTCCCCCCACCACCTTCCTGTTCCCCAGAAACCCAACCCTACCTCTTTGCCCCTGAAACTTTCCTATATAAACCTCTGTTTCCACCATAATAAATGAGCTGTCCACTGACAGAGTCTCCCGGGTGTTTCTTCCTGCCATACTCACCAATGCCCAAGGTCTCTCTCTCCCCATCGGTCTCTCTCCTCACCCTGACCTTCCATGATGGGGACCAGTGCATAACGGTCTCCTCCTGGTAGCAGCGGAGTCCAGGCTGAGGAGAGGCCAACATTCTTATACACCCATTTAACTAAGAAAGCCATTGAGTATACTATGCTGGAAGTTGATTCAATGAGCCTTCTGTGGACCAATGGTGAACTGCCAGCAGATGCTCCCAGCTACAGTCACAAATGACCTGCTGGTCTCTTCTCACAAAAGATGAACTGGGTGATCCAGCCAGAGTTGCAGTCTCAACAGAGTGAAAGACACAAAGTCAGGACATGTATGGAGAACTCTCTTTCTCTCTATGCTGCTTCCTCCCTCCATAAAATAGGAACTATCTTTCTTATGAGCTTATTGAGAAGAAACTATCTGTCCCGCCTGTGTATACCTTCTCCCTGGCAACGCTGGGCAGTGTTCACTGCAGACACTATCTGGGTCTCAGAAACCACAGTTCCATTGATAGAGAACATGCCTCTGAAACCACACTCCAGTCTGCTGTAGAACTTAGCAGGATGTCCTTAACCAATTTGTACTTAGCATCATTGTAATGCTCTCACAGACTAGAGGTTTCAGTCACAAGAGTACTTAATAGTGTTGCTATTTTTTACCTACAATTACCTTGCTAGTCACACTCTGGCACCTTCCCTGTGCTCCAGCCTCTTACACCAAGTCTAATGAGTGAGGCTCTATCCCCTGAAGACATGAGTTTGGTGGTTCAGAGGTGTCAGCTCAGCATCTCTGTGGACTCCAGTGGCCTTTTCCTCATGGTTGCAGAATGGCTATTTCAACTCTGGGCCTGGAGTCTATATTTAAGACAGCTGAGAGATCTCATGGGACAACACCAGCATCTCTGTGTTTGCTATTAGAAAATGGTATCTTCCAACATTTCTGAAGATGTCCTAGCAACATCCTATTAGTCTGAAATAAATTGATGGGTACCCACTAACTTCAGGAGAAGCTATAAAATAAGTATTTAGCCTTTCCATCTTTAACAGCGGAAGCACACTAAAGAGAGCCTGCCAATTTGACCACCATGGCTATAGTGGTACAAGGTAGCTGAATTCAAGACATATTTGGTGGTAAGAGTCCTCAGGCACATTTTTCTACACAGATTTTATTAATGTATATTATTATGCAAAGCAATGAATTCCCTTAGCATTTCCTTACATGCCTATAATGTACTTGATTATATGCATCTCCTCTATTACCATCTCTTAATCTATCACCCCCTTTTCTCCTTCCACGCCTCTACTAGTCTGTTTACTGTCATGTCCTGTTCTCCCCTTAAATGCCACATATGAGAGAAGTAATGAGAAGCTTGTCTTTGGGACACCAACTCGTAGTTAGCTTTCTATTGCTGAGATATAACACTCTGATCAAAACTAACTTGAGACATGTCCTAGTTTGATTTCCTCTATTATTGTAATAAAAGATCAAAGCATCTTGGGGAGGAAAGGGTTTATCTGACTTACACATCCTGATCACAGCTTATTCCTGAGAGAAACCAGAGCAGGAACTCAGGGCAAGAAACCGGGGGCAGCCACTGAGGCACAGACCACAGAAGAATGCTGCTTACTGGCTTGCTCTTCTGGCCTGTGCTTGGCCTGCTTTCTTGTATACCCAAGGACCACCTGCCCAGGGGTGACACTGCCCATAGTGGGCTTGGATCTCCCAAATCAACCAATTATTAAGAAAATGCCTCACAGACATGGTTACAGGCCAATCTAATGGAGGAAATACCTTACTTGCGGTTCCTTCTTCCCTGGTATGTCAAGATGACAACCAAAGCTATCCAGCACTGGGAGGAAAGAGTTTATTTGGCTTACAGCTAACAGTTCTTCATTGAGAAAAGCCAAGGCAGTAACTCAGGGCAGGAACTTGGACACAGGAACTGAAACACAGACCATGGAGGAACACTGCTTACTAGCTGGCTCTCATGACCTGTGCTCAGCCTGCTATCTTATACAACCCAGGACAACCTGCTTAGGGTGGCACCACGACAGTGGGCTGGCCTCTCCCACATGACTCAACAATAAAGAAAATGTTTTACCAAAATGGACACAGACCAATGCAATAGAGGAAACTGTCCAACTAAGGTTCCCTCTTCCTAGATGTTTCTAGTTGACAAATGAAGCTATCCAGCACACTGGCTTATTTCACTTAACATGATAATCTCCAGTTCTATTTTCCTGGAAATGATGTGACTTCATTCCTCCTTGTGGTCATGAGACAGATCCTACTGAATGACTACATGTAGGACATGAGGGAAAAGCAAGAGTCAAAAACGAACTCCAACATGGGGCACGGTGGCACGGCACAGGCCTTTAATCCCAACCTTAGGGAGGCAGAAGCAGGTGTATCTGTGAGATCAAGGTAAGCCTGGTCCACATAGTGATTTCCAGGTAGGCTAGCACTAGGGAGACTCTGTCAAAACAAACAAACAACAAAGAATAAACAAAAATAAATGAGCTCCAAACTTCCAACTTGGTACATTCACTGAGATCTGAAGCCCTGAAGAAGGAACATGTTTTAGAGACGGGAGGCCATGAATGAGTTCTCTGGGACCTCTGGACAGTGATGTTAGCAGCTCAAAACAATGGCTAAAAGTCAGAGACGCTGTCTAGGCTTGTGATACAGGAGAGATATATGTGTGACCAATCATTTATATGAAATTGAAGTTGTCCACCTTCCATTACTGTGTCTGCTCTCATTTCTCAGTGGCAGTGGTTCTCAAGCAGGTGTAATTTTGTCCTCTGACAAAACTGGTAGTCTAGAGACATGCTTGGTGTCACTACTCAGGAAAGGGGGCAGCTTATTGCATCAAGTGGATAGAAACCAACTATGCTATTCAACATCCTACAATGATCAGGGCAATCCCCACAAAAAGATTATCCCAAGTAAGGAGTCAAAAGTGCTAAAGTCCTAAAACTGTGTTCTATGGTAAACACATCCCTGACCTTGACATTCCTCTTCCCACAAGGTCCTCATGTGTTCCACTGTTAAGTATTCCATACTCCTGATGTCTGTCTGACATTGCTACTGTCTTTAACTTGCCATGATTACTTTCTACAATGATTTTCCAACAACTCTGACCATAAAGGCTCCCCTGGTGGTTCTAGATTGGGACAAGGGCTACTGTTAACTACATCTATGTTTAAAGCCACCCTTAGAACCAAGAGCCTGCCTTGGCTCCATTTTATCATTTCACATGGACTCTTACAGAATGCTCTTCTATAAAAGAATTCAGACATTACACATGAGGTGCTGAATTTTAAGGCATCTAAAATGTGTGCAACTAACTTTTAGGCCAGATAAAAAATCATGACTATTTCAAGACATATAAAAGGTAATCTAGATCAAAAATATGCATGAATTACTGAGATTGATTAATTTATGGTAGGAATTTGAGAGATCATTGAGTCATAGTTCTCTGTTTCTGAGGCTGGTGTGAACAGCAACTCATCTGTTACTGCTGCTTGGTTTTCCTCTCATCTTCATTCCCTTATGTGCTTTTTAACCATTAGGAAAACATTAGCTTGCTTTGCCTATAAAAGCCACACACTGCTTCCAATAAGCTTTATTAAACATATGAACTTCAGAGATACACTTTCACAATAAACTGATTAAGCCTAAGCTCCTTTTTAGTATGAATCTTACATGATCTAAATATAATTCTTAAGAACTTTTTAAAAATTTCAACTGTATTTCTGAATTCATAGGTTCTAATCCAATGATGTGGAGACCAGCAGACCATTAAAATTAATTGAAAGTACTGAACCATTTCAAGATTGATTTATTTTGTATTTTTTAAAAATAAATAAGATCGGAGGTGTTAGGTTAATCTCTGTCCAGAAGAATTATTCTAAAATTACAATTGAAATGTCTTGAATAAGATTACTATAAAATTCATCAAAGTATACGTTAGGTTCCAAATCATACTTATGTAATGCTAGAGCTACTTTCATTTAGAAGCAACTTGGATCTCAAGCACCAGAAAGTAGCAAGGATTCTAATCAACTTAAGCTCATAGTAAAAACTAGGAATGTGTCCCCCAGAAAAAGCCATTGTGATGGTTAATCTTCATTATAATTAACTGGATTTAGTTAGACTCCACTATCACACACACACACACACACACACACACACACACCTTTGGGTACATCTTTGAAGATGTTTTTAGACAGGTTTAACTGAAGAGAGAAGATCTACCCAGAATGTGAGTGGTCCCATCCAATGGACTGGGTTCCTGGACTGAATAAAATGGGGGAATGGAGAAAACAAACTAAGTACCAATATTCATCTCTCTCTGCTTCCAGATTTCAGATACAATGTGAACAGCCACCCCAAGATCCTCCTGAGAAATCTTCCTACCACAACAGAGTGTATCCCTCTAAAACTGTGAGCCAAAATAAACCCTTACTCTCTTAAGTTACTTTGGTCAGGTGTTTGTCATAGCAATAGGACAGTAACTATTACAGCCATCTATAGTCTTGCACTGTTTAGCAATGCTCCGGTCAGTGATGGACAGCATATACAATGATGTATCAGACAACCTATTTATGTAGTTGGCTACACCATCAAGGTTTGTGGAAATATATTCTATAGTGTGCTAACAATGGCAAAACCACTTAAGAATGCATTTTTCAGAATGGAATCTACATGCAGCAATATATGAATAAGCTGGGTTATTTTTCCTTTGGGGGATAGAAAATATTTTAAAAGGAAGGAAATAATTTTCCAAAGCCAAAACTACAATATTTTATTGTGTTTTACATATTTTATCATTGCTGATATCTAGGACAGGAATCTCAACAGAGCATTGGTGGCCCAGTCCACTCAATAGAAAGAACATTTCATGGAAGTTCCACCAAGGTATGCAATGTGATTTCAAAAGCAGGAGTTCTTGTGTCTTCCAAACTCATCATAAATGCAAGGAAAAGCAGGAAAATTTCTCGCTATAAGCAAAACCATCTGCAACAAAGAGGCAAGATAGCCGGGTAGAATCCTTGCCCTTGCAAAGTTCATCTCAGTTTACCCTTTAGGACTCCTGTGTAGCTCTTGCCCATTCTCACTGTGCAGCAGATGTGCCAGCCTCCCCCACCCCGTTCTCCTCAAACAACACTCCTCTTCCTTCATGCAGCTTTCTATTCAACCATTCCTCCTGTCTTTTACTAACTTAACTCATAGACACAACCTTTCAGCTTTGTGGCTCTCATAAGAAAATGCAATTGAACACATTTCTCCCACCAGAATTTAAATCATGAGTAGGTGATGTTATCTGTTTACCTTATCATCTTTTTCCTGGAAGAATGCACCATGCTTGGAATACATTATGCAATATACACTGATGAATTGATAAAGGCAAACTTTGGGGTTGGGGATATGGAGAACTTGCCTAGTGTGTACAAGACCCCAACTTCATCCCCAGTACCACATGAAAAAGCAAGATTTGGAGTCTTCACTGTGTCCTTACTGTATTCATTTGTTTCTTTTCTGAGTATCTGTAATTCAATGGAGCTTGAATTAAAAGCAGTCCCATTTGATGGTCAGACAAAATAAAAGAGTCTCAGATATTTCCCAGGGGGCATAATTAGCTAACATGCATGTAAGTCCTAAGCTTCCAGGGAATTAACAAATATAATGCTTTCTTGCATAAGGACAATGTTTAATTTGTGGAAATTAAAGATGAGGAATCTTGGTTAGTTAATCCCAGGTCAGAGAGAAAAGGACTGCCTGCTGCAGAGAATCTAGTCATTCATTTGCGGCATGTTTAAAAGTTCCAACCATTTATTTATAATTAGGCACAGTGGGGAACTAAAATGAACTTTCTTGTACGATGCTTTGTTGGCATTTCTGTAAAAGATGGGCACAGTCTGTTGCAAAGTCTTTGCTATCACATCACATGGTTAACTCTGCATGAGGGCAGCATGTTCAAAGTCCTACATGGGCCATTTAGTGCCTGAGCGAAGCAGAATGAGGAGGGGCCCTTCAGCATATTGGAGAACCCATACCCCATTAGAAGAAGTAAACTGGACTGAGCTGCCATGGATTTCTGTCCTGTGAAACATAGGGACCTAATGTGGTTGTAAAGTGTCCTCATTTTTAGATGAATTGCTCTTTAAATTATTGAATAACCAATATTCATACATTACACATACTAAGTATTATATAGATATGTGTGCATATATCCATATTCAAGTTGTACATATTGGAAGGCTGCCAGTTTGCTAATCCTCCTCCATAACCCCAATTTTTGTTTTTTTCCAGTATCTATATATTTTATTGATTTTTTGTGCATATCACACAATACATATTAATCATATTTAGACCCCCCTCCCCTAGTTGCACCACCCCATAACACCCCCTGAATTTCATGCATTCTGTCATATGTGTTAAGGCCTATCAAGTCAAGTTTGCATCCCCTGATGTCCCTTGCTGAGTTCTATGGCGGTGGAACTGATGATGTTGGGGAATGACTACTACAGACATAAGTGCATACAGAGCAGAGAGAGGACCCCAAGCACCTTGACTCCAAGTTCAAACAACAGTTGCTAAAAATTAGTCTTAACTTGTTATTTTGATGAAAAGCACTCATCCCACAGAGAGAGACAGCAATAAAGAAGAAGGAGACATAAAGAACGTGAATCACTTCTTTTACACTAACATCTAGCATTTCATCATATGCTGTACCTCGATCATTTTTTTCCCAAATTGTGACAGTATACCAGAACGAAATGCAACATCTTCTCAAAAATTATCACTCAGGGAATAAGTACATGTATACTTGCCACTCCCTGGAATGATAGTCCACTCTTCCAATAATTTTATTTTAAACCACACATTTTTAGGAAAGGCACATTATTTATCACAAATAACTCTATCCAACAATGTTAGTTTCAGAAGCCATAAAGTGAGAGATTTAACAGAAATCAGGTAATTCTGTGTGTAAGACATCATAACTGAAAGTGTTGTGTGCCATTGTCCTGGAGAAATCACTTTGAAGGAATGCAGGAATTGGTTATATTGTGGAGAGCAAGTAGGCAATCACAAGACAAAGCTGCAAGTCAGTTTTCTTAACTGTAGCTATGTGAATCCCTGTAGTCAGAAAAAAATTTCCAGAGATGTTACAAAGATCAATTCATAAACTGCCAAGGATGATGTGCCCTGGGAGCTATTGGTGTGTCTCAGAAACTGGTTCCTCATAGACGATAAATCTTATAACAAAGATATCATATCTGAAACACGCAAAAGGTAACACAAGTTTATTATTTTATTATGTGATTTTTTTAAAACAAATATTTTTATTTTCTTGGAGAATTTCATGCAATATATTTTGAGCATATTCTCCACAACTCCTCCTCTTAACTTCTCTTGGATCCACCCCCACAACCCTAACCTGCCAATATCATGTCCCATTTTTAAAAATCAGCCCATTGACGCCAAATTGTGCTATCCATATACTTCAAGGTGTGAGGCCATCCATCCACTGGATGTGGTCTATTTACCACAAGCCAAGTCTTAACATAACTAACTCTCCCTCTCCAGAAGTTATCAGCTGTCCACAGCTCTTTTGCCATGGGTAAGGGACCATGAAACCTTTTCCATTCCATACTGGAATATTGACTGGCTTGATCGTGTGTAAGTCTTGTGAAGGCAACCACAGCTGCTGTAAATTCATGAATGCAGTGCTTCTGTCATAACCTCTGGATATGGATTTGTGCTAGTCCTCCCTGACCTCTGGCTCTTACAATCTTTCTGATGAGACTTGGGAAAGAGTGTGATATAGATGTCCAATTTGTGGCTGAGCAGTCCAAAGTCACTTATTCTCTGCATTTTGACCAGTCATGAGTTTCTTAATTAACCACCATTCATTGCACAAACATCTCTGATGAAGTCTGACAACTGTACTAATCTATAGGCAGAGAGATACAAATTTAGAGGGAAGTTTGATACTGTGTTCATTTAGCAAATTAATAGTAGTGGGCTCACCCTAAGGCCTATGAGCTCCCTAACCCTGGGTTCTTGGCCAAATTTGTAGTACCAGGCACGTGTCTCCTCCTGTGGAGCGGCCCATAAATCTAATCAGAAAGCAGTTGGCTACCCCTAGAACATCCATGTCACAATTGCATCCATGGACTTCTCTTACGAGGCCAGTCATTATTGTAGTTCACAGCTACATGGTTTTAAATAGATATGTTTCCTCTTTTAAGCAGGTATTTGACTCTGTAATATACCTAAAAGTTTGCATATTTAATTTCACCCCAAACCTCTTTTCAAGTTTCTTGTTTTAAATGGGAAGTATATTGGTCAGCTCATGTTGCATTAAAAAATATAATAGCATGGGGCTGGCCGCTTAAAGCAATGGTAGAGGGACACTGCAGTATGCATCCAGCACTAGATTTGATCTCCACCACCACAGCAACTACCACAGACTAGGCAACTTGAGCAATGGAATGTTTTTCCTCACAGGTCTGGAAAGTTTGGATCAAGGTAGCAACAAAGCAGGCCTCATTCTTAGCTTCTCTGGGCTTGCCAGTGGTCACGTCTCTCATCTCCTATTCATGTGTATGTGAAGAGGAGTGGAGAGCAACTCTGTCATATCGGACTCCTCCCCTTCTGATCTCATTTAATGTTTAGCACTTCTATAGGGCCCTGTCCCCAAATACAGGAACACCGTGATGTGGACAAATGTTTAGTCCATAGTAGGTTGCCAATATGTGCTTGAAGTTGCATCTTCTTTAAGCCTATGACAAACTGTTTCCAATATTTTTGTCATATAAACAACGTGGCAGTGAACATTCTTGTACATAATTCCTCCTGCGCATGGCCACTAACAAGGAACTTCTCTGCTGTGTATGTCTAGGAAGATCACACTTCTTAATCCACGTTGTCTTTAAAATTCTGTCCTGATTCTCAAAAGATTGTTCCTTTCCAGGGGTCAAAGAGTGGCTGAAAAATCGACTGAAACCACAGGTCAGTTCCTCTCAGAAGCCTCTCTGACAAGATCCCTCCACAACTCTGCACTGTTTCAGGTGACATGATGACATTTTCTTCCCTATAGTTCCTTCCCCCCACCCTTGTGAATTAGGGGCTGGCTAGAGTCACAGTCTCCAAATGGCATTAACAAGAATGGGTCACAGTTCAGCCACTAGAGGCTCTGCCTTTTGCTTCCGGCATCTAGGCCAAGCCGGCACCCCTCCTTTGTAGCACTGAGGGCTGACTCTACAGCCAGTCTGTGTTTCCAGGAGGTCTTTGCCATTGTCATGGAGGAGGGGCTTCCAGAGGTGACAGGACCCTGACTGAACACCCCCTCTCAATAATTAAGCTAAAGATTCAGACTAACTGGGTATCTGGCAATAACATATAGGAACAGTAGGTACAGAGACAAAGTGGAAAGGCTTCCCCTCTCTGTGGTAACTCCTTAGGCTGTCCCTCGCTAAAGTAGAAACTCAAAAGATGGCATATTTGAAATCCCAGCAACTTCAGTGAATTTAGTAGTAGAAAGTATGTACGCTGACATAATTAGGCTCCCCAAGAAAAAGCCCAAATCTAAGCCCTTGGACTAACTCGGGCCAATCAGCCACTCAGGGTTTTACTAGTATGATTTGAGTAGCAACTCTGCTTCTGAATAGCTGTGGAATGAGTTCCTTAACCCTATGACCTCAGTTTCCTCCTCTGCAAAATAGGAATAATATCCATCTCCTGGATTACTTTGAGGATTAAATATGACAGTGCTAGGAAGTAGGGACATAGGAAGTGTCTGGCTGAAGTCAGCTGGTAACTTGCCTCTTCCTTCTTTAAAAGTGACTAGATCCGTCCTGATTCCGGTGTTCACAGTCACAGTGCTAGTGTCGGAGCATTGCTCTCTACCATCAGGTTGATTCATCTCATTCAACTTCACAGTTCAGGATTCATGCTCATTTTACAGAGGAGAAAACGGTGACTCAGAAGGTCAAAGTTTCCTTAAACACTGATTGGGCAGTAGAAACTGGACTTAAACTAAACCAGCCCAGTTCTACAGTCAATCCATTCCTCATCATGAGAGCACCATCTAGAATTTCTTCCCATTCAGGTAAATCTAGGTGAGCTCAATCTCTGGGAGAATCTAATATATACATGCACTTTTTCTTTTTTTTCTTTTTTCTTTTTTTTTTTTTTCTTTTTGAGACAGGGGCTCCCTGTAGCCCCAGCTGTCCTGGAATTCACCATGTAGACCAGGCTGGCCTTGAACTCACAAAGATCCGCCTGCCTCTACTTCCCAAGTGCTGGGATTAAAGGCGTGCGCCACCACACCACGCCCGGCTTATTACATGCACTTTTTACCCAAGGGCACTAAAAGTCCACAATGCTATTGGAATTTTGGTTTCTTAATAAGGTAAAGTTAAAGATTTTTCTCAATTTGTAGTATCTTGGATGCTGATTCATTGTTTCTTCTTCACCCACAGATGCACAAAAGCCCACTGCAAACTCTCTTATGCTCAAACATGACTGCAGTCTCCAAATCAGGTCAGCAATTTCCACAGATCTTTTTCTCTCTCTCCCTCCTTTCCTCCCTCCCTCTCTCCCTCCCTTCTTTCCTCCTTCTTTCCCTTCCTCTTTCCTTCCCCCCCTCCTCCCCACCCTTCCCTTCTTTTTCCAATCATTTCCTCCCTCAGGCACAAACATCAAGCTTTTGTTCAAAGGCTCAGAAGATTCAGGATACTCTCGGTATTTTAAGGACAAGTACATAAGTTTTAAAATCCTGCTTAAAAATTGATAATTTCTACTGAGGTTTGCAATTAATTTGAGGACTTCATTTAAAGGTGGTTGTCTGTGACCTTATGAAATCTGTTTTGAGGTTGTACATTGAGGGCTGG
This sequence comes from Nannospalax galili, assembly GCF_000622305.1. Taxonomy (NCBI): domain Eukaryota; kingdom Metazoa; phylum Chordata; class Mammalia; order Rodentia; family Spalacidae; genus Nannospalax; species Nannospalax galili. The sequence goes on from NW_008333035.1 coordinate 682,298, forward strand.
ACTCTGAAAGGATGAATAATCGGGCAAAATGGAGACCTGGTCTCTTTCAAGTCTTGTCTACTCTCATTCACCTACTTTTGGGTACCCACACTGTGGAAGGTGCTGGTAATCAAGGACATAGTCCCTGGAGAAAATTACTACTTACTGGACAGTGACCTGTGCCCTGCCAGGGGAAATCACTGGGCACTGGGTGCGGTCATAGTGACAGGAGTCATGGATTGTTGAGCTCTGCTCCTTGTCAGACACAAGGCTTTGCATGTTAGTCTTCTCTCTTAAGAAGTGATATGGTCCTTATAAATGCACATATGGAAATAGAAACAACTGGCATGATTCCTCCAATGTCACACATTTATTAAGTGGCACCAATGGGATTTAAGTCTAGATACACCTGAATCCAAAACCAACTTCTTACTCTGTAGTGCTGTCAAGAGAGCACAAGGAAGGTCTGAATGGTACCTGCAGTGCCAGGAGAAATAGATGGCAAGTAGCTTGCTGACCTGGACCTGGAGAGTATGGAAAATGAGTGGACCAGGCCTTGATGCCTAATATGCCAGGCTCAGGAGATGTGGTGGGGGTGGCAAAGTCAGGGGAAACCGCAGAAGGACTTCAAACAGGGAAATCATGTGTCTGGGCTTTATTTTTAAGGCAATCACTCTGGATTCTCTATGGGAAGGGCATCAGAGAGGGGAAAACTGGACCATGAAAGCCACATCAGGCTGATGGCAATAAGGCCAACAGTAACAGCGGCTGGTGTTCAATGCTGCTGGGGCAGAGGAAGAATCTATGGGGGCCTGAGAGGTTCTGCAGAGGACAGTGATCACCAACAAGAAGTGGGGGGGGGGCGCAGTCATGAAACATGCCTTCTTATTTCAAAAATTAGATTCTTCTATTTGAATAAGTTTTTACTAATTTTTTTGGTACTTCAATTTTTCTCTAGAAATAATGAAGCTAAAGCCAATTAAGGTATCTTGCTGATTAATCACTCGTTATATTTGAAGTAAATGAAGTAGACCACTTAGCACTGAACAATGCAAAAATAAAATAAGAGCTCTTAGATATGATAAAAATGACAGAATAACATATATGTTCTTTTCTTTTAAAAATTTTATTTATTATTTTTAATTTTCTGTATATGAGTATATTGCCTACATGTATGTAAGTGCACCCATGTTATGCAATATCCATGGAGGTCAGAGGAGGGCATTGGATTCTGTGGAACTGGAGTTATAGACAGTTACTAGTTAGCCACCATGTGGGTGCAGGGATTCAAACCCCAGTCCTCTGCAAGAGCAGACAGTGCTCTTAACTACTGAGCTGTCTCTCTAGCCCCTATGTTCTTTTCTTTATAGATAATTTAGACAAGCATTGGTGCTGGGGTACATGGCTGTGTTTAAAAAAGGACTGCTTAATCCTGTGGTGGAACAGTTCTATATCTTTACTGCAATGGTAGTTATACAAGCCTATACATCATAAAATTTCAAAAAACTAAATTCACACTCACATACACAAATTAATGCATATAAAATTGAAGAAATCTGAACATGCTTAGTGGATTATATCAATGTCAATTTCCTGTTGTACTAGTGTCCTAAGTTTATGCAAACGTCACCATTGAAGGAACCATGGTAAAGAGCACACGGGATAGATGCATTGCTTTCTTTTTTAAAAAAAATTCTATTATTATCTCTTCCAACTTCATGGGAATCTATGATTATCTAAATCCGAAGAGTTAAATAATGTAGGTCTGTGGTTTTAAATTTTTTGTGTATTCAGAATCCCTTTGAGAATTAATGGAAACTGTAGCTGTTTTCACACACTACAAAAGTCGAATATTTCATACAATTTTACAGGTTCTGAAATCCCCAAAGAGTCTCAGAATCTCTACACTTTGCCATTATATCATCTAGACAAGATACCTAGAAAGCCAACACTTTGCCATTCCAAGGTGTTTTGTCAACAGTTTTTACTCTAGAGCAAGACTGTGTTCAAACCCTGTCTCTACCACTTCCCAAACTCTACTACTTACCAAGTCTCTTACCCTCACTGTGCCTCAGGTTCCAAGACAGGAACATAAAATTTACAACTTCACATACTTCATGGGCTCCCATAATAATTAATCTAGTCAATATGGTCATGCACTTAGAGGAGCATCTGACATATAACAAGCACTCAAAAAGTGTTCCCTGACACTGTGTCTGTGTCTGTGGGGCTGCCACAATCCAGCTCCCTCAGTCTCTCCAGCCTTCTCTCCCCCTGGGTTTCCATTCATGTGCTCTACATAAGCCCTAATCCCCCAAACACACTTCAGAACTTTTTTGTGTGCAGTTCCACCTCCCAACCACCACCTATGCATCCTGTCAGAGTATCATCCATCATCTCATCCAACCTGAACTCAGTGTGAGCATCCCTTCCTCAAGGAAGACATCTCTGACTTCACTAATAAGACCAGATGTTGTTTTTGTAAGTTCTTAGATGAGCATTTCACTGTTTTCATCCTAGGCATAGTTCTGGTACATACTTTGAGAGCTAGATGATTGACTTGGACCTCTCCATTAGATTTTAAACTCTATTCCCATGGGCTCCTCAATATTGTTCACAGTCCTAGGCTCATTATAATTCTCAGTATTTGTTGAATGACTGAACACAAATGAATGAATGCACCTATAATGGTGGAGCTGGCTGATGTATAAAGAGGCTGTTCACCCAACAAGAGCAGGTTTCTCTATCAGTTCACAAGAGAGAACACTTATGCGCAGCTGATTATATATTGAACATTTCCACACTTCATTTCTAGTTTTTATCACAGTGAAAGGGACTCCAATTCACTTACTTTCTGTAAGACACACTGGAATACATAAAAAAATGAAAGAAATGTCAGTGTCCACTGAGTCATTGTACATTATTTTAAAACACATACAAACACAGAGGAAAAGAAAGAGAGAGAGAAATGGAGGGAGGGAGGGAGAGAGAGAGAGAGAGAGAGAGAGAAAATTAGATCCACAAGGTCTTTTCAAGATTAAGATGTACTTCCCATCAACGCTTATTCATCTTCCCACTGTGCTGATTCTCAAGGAAATAAATGATATTTAATGAGAGAGAGAAAAAAGAATAATTTGGAGCAAAAACAAAGCTTTCCATCAGGCTCTCCTCTGTCTCCAGTTACACCCTAATGTTTCCAGACACTCTGCCCAACTTTGCCCAAACCTTCAGCTTTCCCTGCTAAGGAATATTAGCAGAAAAGTCCCACAGTTGGATTAATTAGATCAATGTTGAAGTTTTCATTTGCTATGTGAGTTTAACAAATTAATCGGGCATATAATGAAATATAGTGAAACAGTTTCAGAGTGGATATTGCAAATGCTGCCTTGTTCAATTACTGTCAAAATGCACATGCAGGAAAAATATGAAAATTTGAATATCTAATTGCAGACTTAATTACCACACAATTCTAACCAGAGCTAATCATACCAAATTTGTCAGAGTATTTAAACTAGTTCTAAAGTCACTTTCTAATTCCAAAGAAGTGAGAACACATAACAAAACATTAAATAGACAACTAACTTAGTCTTTCTTATCTTTCTTGAGTTAATAAGAAGGTTAAAATGGTCAGGCCAAAATTTTTATAATGGAGCACAATCATAAATCAGTTTTTTATAATTTAATAGTTTATAAAGTACTTTACTGCATACTATCTCATTTGAATTGTCTTAAGAATAATGATTATGTATGAAATTAACCATTCTATCCCTTTACTTCAAAAATAGACTATTTACTTAATAAATATTTACTGAGTGTCCACTATGCCACATACACTGTCATAAACACTAAGATACGTAGCCGTATTCCTCTTCTAAAGAAGCAAACAGTGCACCAGCAATAAATACATACGTACGATCCACACAGAAAAATGTTATGATGCAGAATAACTGTGTGTCTATTTCAAAGAACTTTCTAACCATACAGTTTTGAGCACAAAGTGTCCCAAGTTTGTAGATCTCAGAATTGTCACATTTTTATTAAGTTGTTGGTATATATTGGCGTATACCTCATGTTCACACACCCAAGTTGCAATTTAACCCAGCCTTCTTCAGGTTCACACCTTGACCTGAGCTTGTACTACGTTCCACAATGTATTATAATATTATACACAAGGGGTTATGGAAAGAAATTCAATAAAGGTATAACTGTGGAAATGCAGAGCTATATCAAGAATGTGAACAGGAATAAAAATGACAGGATTCAATACACATCTTTCATTAGAAACTTTAAATATTTATGGACTGAACTCCACACTCAAAAGACACAGAGTAGTTGAATGGATTAAGAAACAAAACCCATCTTTTTGTTGACTGCAAGAAACTCATCTCACTTTCAAGGACAGTCACTACCTTAAGGTGAAAGGATGGAAAAATAATATACCAAGCGAATGGCATTAAGAAAACAGCAGGCTTTGCAATTCTAATATCTGATAAAATAGACTTTAAACTAAAACTAATCAGAAGAGTTCATTCTGATCAAAGGAACAATAAACCAAGAAGATATTACAATCATGAACATATATTTACCAAAATCTGATGCACCCAACTTCATAAAAACAATACTACAGGACTTTAAGACCCAGACTAATCCCAACCTATTAATAGTAGGGGACTTCAATACCCCATTGTTTCCACTAGATAGGTCAATAGGACAGAGAATTAAAAGAGAGACATCAGAATTAAACAATACCTTATATCAAATGGACCTAACAGACATCTACCAAATATTCTACCCAAGGACCAAAGAATATACTTTTTATTCAGCACCCCATGGAACCTTCTCCAAAACTGATCATATACTGGGGCACAAAACAAACCTCAACAAATACAAAAAATTGAAATAATTCCATGCAGTCTATCAGAACACAATGCAATAAATCTTAAAATCAACACCAGAAGAAACCCTAGTAACCACATGAACACATGGAG
>NW_008333035.1:687441-688675 GCF_000622305.1 Nannospalax galili
TAGGAACACAAATAAATGAGTTAACATTGCAACTCAAGACACTTGAAAAGCAACAACAAATGAAACCCAAACCCAGCAGACACGAAGAAATAACAAAAATCAGAGCAGAAATTAATGAAATAGAAACAAAGAAAACAATACAAAGAATCAACAAATCCAAGAGCTGGTTCTTTGAAAAGGTAAATAGGATTTATAGACCGCTAGCCCAGTCAACCAACAGTAAGAAAGAGCACCTCCAAATCAACAAAATCAGAGATGAAAGGGGAAAAATCACAATAGACACCAAAAAGATCCAGAACATTATAAGGGAATACTTTAAAAACCTATACACTACTAAATTTGAAAACCTAAAAGAAATGCACAGGTATCTAAATGCGTGGGAACCACAAAAACTAAACCAAGAAGAGATTAAGATCTTAAACAGACCCATAACATATAAGGAAATTGAAGAAAACTATAGACCCATATCCTTAATGAACATAGATGCAAAAAATCTCAACAAGATACTTGCAAAACGCACACAGACACACATCAAAAAAATCATCCACCATGACCAAGTCGGTTTTATTCCAGAGATGCAGGGATGGTTCAATATACATAAGTCAATAAACGTCATAAATCATACAAATGGGCACAAAGACAAGACCCACAGGGTCATCTCAATAGATGCAGAGAAGGCCTTTGAAAAAATTCAACATGTATTTATGTTTAAAGTCCTAGAGGGAATTGCACTGGAGGGAACATACCTCAACATAATTAAAGCCATATACAACAAACCCACAGCCAACATCATTCTAAATGGAGAAGAATTGGAAGCATTCCCACTGAAATCAGGAAGTTGAAATCAGGAACCAGACAAGGCTGTCAACTATCGCCACTCCTTTAACATAGCGCTTGAAACTCTTGCAAGAGCAATAAGACAAGAGAAGGAAACTAAAGGAGTAATAATTGGAAAAAAGAGATCAAATTATCCCTTTTTGCAGATGATATGATATTATATCTAAGAGACGCCAAAAATTCCAGCCAGAAAACTCCTAAAAATTAACACATTCAGTAAAGTGGCAGGTTACAAAATTAATCGACAAAAGTCTATAGCCTTTCTATATACCAATAACAAGCAATCAGAGAAAGAGTACATGGAAACACTCCCCTTCACAATAGCTGCAAAACATTAAATTAAAATCAAAAATAAAATAAAATATCTCAGAATAAACCTGACCAAAGACATTAAAGA
>NW_008333035.1:688879-707934 GCF_000622305.1 Nannospalax galili
TTAAGATTCATACGGAAGCCCAAAAGACCTCAGATAGTCAAAGCAACCCTGAGCACCAAGAGCAATGCTTGGGGGATTACTATACCAGATATTAAACTGTATTACAGAGCTATAGTCATAAAAACAACATGATACTGGCACAAAAATAGACCCATAGATCAATGGAACAAAATTGAAGACTCAAATATGAGTACATGCATTTTCACCCATCTGATATTTGACAAAGGGGCCAAGAACATTAACTGGAGGAAAGACAGCATATTCAGCAAATGGTGCTGGCAAAACTGGATCTTTACCTGTAGAAGAATGAAACTAAACCCCTATCTTTCACATTGCACAAAAGTCAACTCCAAATGGATCAAAGACTGCAGTGTGAAGCCTGAAACTCTGAAATGTTAGAAGAAAACATTGGCAATAACCTACAAGATATAGGTGTAGGAAAGAATTCTAAACCGGACATCAATTGCCCAGGAAACAAGGTCAAGAATCAACAAACAGGAACTCATTAAACTAAAAAGCTTCCTACATCAAAAGAAGCAACCAAGGATGTGAAGAGAAAACTCACAGAATGGGAGAAAAACTTTCCCAGCAACACATCTGACAAAAGTTTTACATCCAGAATATATAACGAACTCAAGAAACAAATAATCAAGAAAGGAAGTAACCCAATTAAAAGATGAGCTAAGGAACTGAACAGAGAGTTCTCAAAAGAAGAAATAAAGATTGCTAAGAAGCATATTAAAAGGTGTTCCACATCACTAGTAATTCGAGAAATGCAAATTAAAACCACTTTAGAATTTCATCTTACTCTAGTCAGACTGGCTAAGATCAAAAAAACAAATGATGCCAAATGTTGGAGAGGATGTGGGGAAGAGTTCACTCATCCACTGCTGGTGGGACTGCAAACTTGTTCAACCCCTATGGAAAGCAGTGTGGCGAATTCTTTAAAAACTACAAATGAACCTACCATTTGACCCAGTTATACCGCTCCTTGGCATATACCCAAAGAACTCATCCTATTGCAGAGACACTTGGACATCCATGTTTGTTGCTGTTCTTTTCACAATAGCTAAAAGACAGAATCACCCTAAGTGTCCCTCAACTGATGAGTGAATAATGAAAATGTGCTTCATTTATACAATGGAGTTTTACTCAGCAGTAAAGAAAGAGAAAATAATGAAATTTGTAGGTAAATGGATGGAAGTGGAAATTGTTATACTAAGTGAGGTAACACAGACTCAGAAAAAAAAAAAAAAAAACCGGTGTATGTACTCCCTCATAATGTGGATCCTCGCACCAAATCCTGATAAATGATTAGGTATGCAGACATAACTACAGGAACAAGGATAATGAAAAGGAACCAGAGAGGTAAAGGAAAAGAAAAAATCTGAAAGAGAACACTAGGAAACAGGTGTTAATAAGGGAGATATGAACAATAATGGGGTTATTTTAAGGGGAGGGGAAGAGAAGGTTATACAAGGAACCTATTGGATAAAGAGAAAGAAGGAGCTCAAGAGAGGTGGGACCATAGGAAAAGGGTATTACTAAGGGAGAAATGGGAAAGATGGGGACACCTTAAATGGGGAAAACACGGTGGAAGGGTTAGACAATGCAAGAGATAAATAATGTCTAACTAGTTTTAAAAAATCAGAGGGAACCATATTAGTCCAAACACCTACTCAAAAATTATACTGACAGTTGGATCAAAGAATGTAATATACGTCTAGGCACGGTTTATCTGAGAATGTTTGGTCTTTGCCTAAGCTTTATCTACATGGCACATGGTAATTAAAAGTACCAGACTGGTGGAACTAACCTTCTCGGATGTTTAACAACCATACTCTGAGGCCTATATTCATTTGATCAGAGGGACTTAAAGGACAGTTTTTGCTCCTTGCCCTCCAAGGTCAACTATCCAGGGGACTATGAGCATCTCTCAAAATGGAGATGAGAGAGCATCTCCAGGGGACTGTGAGCATCTCTCAAGTCCCCACCAGATGGACTTGAACCAGTGTCCAGTCTACAAAGAGGAGGATCAACACAGAGGAAACATCTCATTCGTGCTTCCAACTGAAGCCAGCCATGGTCTAGCAAGACCTTTGACTTATCTTCGCATAAATGGAACTGGTAAAAGAAAGGAGCCAGGGGCTCCTCCCAAGCCCATGAGACCCCTGAGGAACAGATTCTCAAATGACATTAAGAGTAAAAACAAATTGGTTTATCTGGGCCAAATGTAGGGTCTTAACCACTCAAAGGGAAAGTATAACCAAAGATTAAAGGGGTCAACATAATTTTTTAAGAGTCCATATGTATTTTTAAAGGCTACATAACAAGCAACAATGCCAGACAGGAGATACTTTCCTTTGAGTTATTGGCCAGGGTGGCCCAAAAGACTCCTAGACAGTAACCCAGCACAGAACTGGGAAAATGAACAGCAGACCCCAATCTTATCTAAAGGAACATTGACAATCGATTGCTGCTAGATGAGGAACAGCTGACCTTCCTAAAACAAAGACCTCTAGATAGGCTGACTAGATTCAGCAGATGGACAAGCACTGGGGAATGGCTGGGGGTGCTGACAATACAGTGGGCAGTAACAGGGATGACAGAGTATATGGGCTCCACTGGTGGGGGGGCTATGGGAAGGTTCCATTTGGGAAGTAGGTATATAGATGAATAAGATTGTTTGAGATGTTTTGTATGCTATACTCACAAAAAAATCAACAAATTAAAAAAAGACATTTGAGGAGGAAGCATAAAAATTTACTTCATGTTAATCAGTAGGGATAAAAATATTACCGTTGAAATCTATCTGATGACTTTATATCCATACTCAGGTGCCAAGGATCTGAGTGTAACCAACTGTGACTAGTAATAATCAGATACATAGAGATTAGAGAGAATGGGCAAACATCTAAGCGTTAGTAGCATTAAAAATGAGTCTTTCTGTAGCAAACAGCATATTTTAAAATGAAATGGAGATCTTTTTTTTAAAGATTAAAAACTCATTCAATTTTTTATCTTATGGGGTTTACACTGAGTTCAATATTGTATAACTGTATTAATTCAACTGTGAACCTAAAAATTTACAGCTACTTTTGAAAGAGATATATCCTTGCTCTGGAAATTGTTGTTATTGAATATGTTAAAGCTATAATGAAATGCTTCTTCTAGTCATGTGGTTATTAAATAAAAATAAATAAATAAATAAAATGTAAAAAATACCACTTTAGTATTTCTTATGCATGTATTTATCACTGATTTTGAGAAATGGACATTGCTAGCCTTTGTTGCAGGTAAGGAAGTTGTGGCTTGCCTCAGGACATAAAGCAAGTGTCAAGATCTTGGCTCCTGGAGCACTGATGTTTGCAGAATGAACTCACAGCGCAGAGGAGTCTGTTCAGCTTAGTGGGCAGGTGTCACAGTGTTGGTTCATTACCATGGGTAGAGGTTATCAGGATAATAAAGGCACAACTGTCAGTCTTATAAAGCTCCCAGTCTAGTTTGGATAGCATTTAGATAATACAATCATCCTCAGGTCCTGGAAAGTTCTCAATTTTTTTTGGTTTGGGTTTGTTTTTAAATTGGAAGTAAACTCTTCCAAAAGAATGAGTAACCAACCACAAATTTGATGATCTGTGTGAAAAGATGGAGTCCATACCTGACACTATTAGCAGGCTTAGGAACCTGTGGCTAGCAGGTCACAGGCCATAAAGGAGATCCTACTACTGTTATTCTGCTAAATGGACATAGTATTAAAGCACTTCCTAATGACTTCTTTTTTATTTGTTTATTGAGAAATAATGCATATGCCCCTAAATTCACTTATTTAAAGTGCATAATGCCCAGTTTTAAAGCCTATCCATAAAGTTGTACACCCATCAGTTTAGAAATTTCATGACTCAAAGCAAAGTTCTTGCCAATTAACAGTCATTTCTCATTCCAACACACCCTGATCTCTAACCAACCAGTTATCTATCTATCTATCTATCTATCTATCTATATATATATATATCCTAATATACATACAATCCTGCATTATGTAATCTTTTATGCCTGTTTCTGCCATGGAATTTTTAGGATTTTGTCACAGAGGTCAGAAAAGGGCATTGTATTCCCCTGGAACTGGAGTTAAGGATGGTTCATAGCCACCATGTGGGTGCTGGGAATCGAACCCAGGTCCTCTGCAAGAGCAGTCAGTGCTCTTAACCTCTGAGCCATCTCTCCAGTCCCAAATTTTACCATTTTATAGCATTTTAAACTACTTTCCTCCTTTTTGTGCTCAAACAACATTCCTTTGCACAGCTTTATTGTATTTTTTCTACCCATAGATCAATCTTTCAACTCTCACCAGAGAAATTTCCTTGTGCAGCAGATGGTGATTAGCACAGAACCCCACAACTGGCCAATGTGCAGAGAACAAGAGCCTGCAGAGTGTTTATCACTGAATAGGTCACCCACATCAGAGGCTTGGGGATCATTGCAGAAGAGGGTGCAGAAAGACTGTAAGAGGCAGAGATGGTAGATGACCACAAAGAAAGAGAGTTTTCCAGAGAGCTGGGCAGTTACTCATATGAATTCACAGTAATCGTGACAAACATGCACAAGACCCATGTAAGCTTAAGCTAGACAAAATTCTAACACAGAAGTGGGGAAGTAGGAAAGAAGCCCCAATCCTACCTAAGAAAATTGTAGCTGGGAGGGACAGAGACAGTCTCTTTCAAGCATGGAACTCTTGGTAGGTTAACAAGACTCTGGTGGATGGACTAACACTGAGGGACATTTTGGACACACAAATTGACTCTACAGGCCTTTTTATATATACTAGAGTACATTACATTGAGTAGAGGGAGCAATCCGGGGAGGTGGAGAGAGAGGAGGGGATCTAAATACCATTAAGTTATAGGAAAATTTCAAAAATTCAATAAAATATGAAATAAAATAAAGAACAGGAAAGACAGCATACAGTACTCATATATGAAATTCTCAAAAAATTAAATTATAAAAAAACTACAGAAAATGTGAGCTTTAATTCTGCTGCTGTATCTACTCAGTCCCTGAGAAGGCTCTTTGCTCTGGCTTATAGTACAGTTTGTAGTCATTTCTTGCACAGCTCTGCAGCATTAATACAGCCCACACCAGAAGCTGTCTTGCAGTCTTGTGTTTAAGAAAAGGTCTGGGCAGAACACCTCCTGATTCCTACTTTACATTATCATGCTAGGTTTCTGGCCTTATACTTCTCTGGCAGACTGAAAAACATTCCCTATTTTGGCTGAGTTCTCTGCCCTGAAAGAGACTGGTTTGACAAGTGATGGCTAATTGTTGTTTACTTCAAGTTAGTGTCAAAAGCTGCATTTTGCTGGTCACATGTGGCTTAAGGCCCTTGCCCCAAAAGGTAGAAGTTCAGAGCTCTCACCTTGATAATTGAAGAAATGGCTGAAAGAAGTTTGGCAAGTGGCCATCCTGTCATTCTAAGCAGGAAGCATTCTAAGCTTTATTCACCTCAAAGCACTCCTGGCTCAGCTCAGGCCAGATGAAGAGGAAGCAAGATTCTGCAAGGCCCACTGCTCATGAGAGTGTCAGTTCCCTGAAGACTGTATCATCACTGCCTTTTCCCCAGGCTCAGCAGCATGACTGCACTTAGTAAATAGAAATTTCTTGCTCTAATTAAACAGTGGCTCATTATGGAATAAGTGCAAATACTACTCAAACTTCCTATTCAATGCCTTCTGTCCAGGTACTGTCATCTAAGTTCTACACTGTTGAAATGACTTAATCTATAAAATACTTCAAATCCTAGCTCTTCCAGTTGCTAATCATGGTGGCCTTGAAGAAGTTTTTCAAAGCCTTTGATTTTTAACTAAGTAAAATGCTGATAATGACAGAAGCTATCACACAGGGCTAGAGAAGAAGTTAAATGACAAAATACATGCAAAACTTTTAGTACAGTGTCTGGAACATAGCAAGCACTCAGCAAACATCTGTTGGTTTGGCTGTCATGGTCATCACAGTGATAAAAATCTTTCCTTATCTTATCTTAGACATTAAGTAGGATGCTTAAAAACTTGACATTTGGAATGAGGAGGGCAAACATTAATCCTAATCCTACCTAGAGCATTCATTAGTTGTGTAATCAGTCTTCTCCATCAACAAAGTAGAGATGTTAGTAGCATTGCTTTATTACTTGAGTACAATGATGGGTATACCTCAGTGGACCAGCACACGACTAGTATGTGGAAGACCCTGGGTTGAGTCCCTAATATCAAAACCAAAACAATATTGCTCATAGGGTTAAGGGATGATTAAATAAATATAAGATTCTCTTTTTTCTTTATTTTTCAGCTAAATTCTGTATATTTATGCTATACATTATGATATTTAGAACACTATAGAATGACTAGATGAAACTATTCAGTACATCTATCACCTGGTATTTTTATATCATTCCCTGTTATGAGAACATTTAAAACCTACATTCTTAGCAGTTACCAAGTATAGAATAATTTATTATTAATTATAGTTAATAATAATAATGTCCATGCTGTATAATAATCGATCTTCAGAATTGTATGCCCTTTAACAAACATCTCCCACTTCTCTTAGGTGAACATCATATGCACAAAAATATATTCAGATTGATTTAGGGAGGAAGTCAATTAATGTGCTCACTAGCCACAGAAGTGTCTTTGAAACAGTTAATGAATTTCACTATTGAAGAAAGTCTACATTAGATGGAAAAATTAACTCCATTTTCAAACATTCCCTTTTCAATAGTTGTTTTCATTACAGTAAAAGAAATTGATAAAGTTAATTGTAATGAACAAAGTTAGCTAGTTATAAATGAATCATTCCTGTTTAGATCCCTTGGTTCATTCAATGTGACGCTCAGATGATAAGGCCATTACACTGAACAAGTGAGCGCCCAGGACAGGAAGAGTAGGTGTTTCTCATGATCTCTTGTGCACAGTATCTGTTCTTCAGGTGTGTTCCTTCAGTGTTAACATATTTGAGGGGAAACACAATAAATATTTACTTCATAATTGCAAAAAGGAAGATAATTCTAAGATCTTTCAAAACCTTTTGAACTTTATGAATTCATCCAGCCTTTTGACTTTTAATAGGACAAATCTCTACAAAGGAGTTAGAAAGTGCACCATTTACTCAAATTACCTAGTCACAGAACCTTTCAACAGAACCTTTGGGAAAACATAGGTGTCCTAGAAAGTGTATGGGCCATGGAAACAAACCTACCTCTTCCTTCACTAGGAAACTGTTGAACACAAGATCCTAATTCTTCATTTATAAAATGACAAGAAACTCACTCAATAGATTTGCCTGAAGTAAACAAGATAAAACATGCATACAGTGGTCTCATCATGATAGTTGCCTGCTAAATACTAGTTTCAGTGTGTGTTTGTGTGTGTGTGTGTGTGTGTGTGTGTATGTGTGTGCATGTGTGTACATGCATGCATGCCTTTGTCTGTGTCTCTGTGTTAATAAGCATTGGGAAGACCAAGAGGCCTCATACCACAGGTGTGGGTAAGCACCCAATACCCTATAATTTTACTGACAGAGAAAGTCTACTGGATGACAAAATATCTCTCGGCTGTCCCTGGAGCCAGTTCATTGTGTGAACTGACTTTAAAGGACTTTCTCTATTTAGGAAATGCCGTTTCATCCCTATTTTGCTATTTCCCTGATCTAAGACTAATATTTGTATTCAAAGTTCTTGTCTGGCAGAATTTGCAAGCCTCTTTTGACATTAGACTTCCACGGCACACAGGATTTAACAAGTTCATTTCTGCAACCCTGCAGACTTAAAGATGCTGTAAAGCTTTAGGACTGCCAGAGGCCCCATTTGCAATACAGGCATGTGTGCCTTTTCCTCCTCTGTGTCTCCTTTAGAAGCAATCGACTCAATTATACTTACTTGTTAAACTTCTCTTTGCTTAAATGTCCCTCTATTACATCACTTTCATCATTTTCACTTGAATCTTATTCTTTCAAATAACTTTCGGTGATCTTGCCTAGGCTGCCATGGAGTAGGTAATTTTAGCACTATTGTACTGGTGCTCAGAGAATTTAAGTGACTTTCCCAGAGTCACACAGCTAATTCTGGTAAAGAAAGCAATGGACTTAAATGTGTTTGTTCCCAGGCTTGTCTAGTCCCCAGTAGTCTGAAGAACACAATTCAGTTGAATAAATGTATTATATACTATGTAATATGTTAGACATATTATCAGGCTTTATTGGTTTCCCAATAGAAAAGGTCGCCCCTCAAAAAAGAGCAAGTTTTCTGAACCCATTTGCCAAGAGCTATACTGACAATTACTTCATTTGAGGAAAAAGAAGTCCTTTGAGGTATGAGAAGAAGTGGGGAGGAGGAAACAATGAGCTGTGAGCACCGTATCACAGGATCCATGTTGTACAGATTCCACGTTAGCTCTGACTTTCAGAGGAAAGTGACCCTTCTCAAAAGATAAGGAAGCTGCTCCCTCCATCCCCCTTACCTAATTGTTTCACATATTCCAAAACAACAGTTGACTTCCCTCCCTAACGTCCCCCTTCAGCTCTGACATTTGGCACACTAGAATCTAAGAATGGGCAAAGTTACATTCACATCCATATGCCTGTATGATATTTAAAGGTTCGGTATTTAAAGGGTCTGACATTTCCATTACAACCAATTCCTCTGAAATCAATTTTAAGAGATAAAATGGCAGACCAGCCCCTTGCTTCACATCTAATCAAGAGTAGTTAGACATGCAATGAAAAAAAATGTCATAAAGTTTGTGTTGGCCTTGTTTCCACAGTTGTATGTCTCACTGACCAAAATAAAGCTCTTTAAAAATGAAGACAGTTAAAAAGACCTGTGGTTCTCTCCACTGCTCTGTTAAGGGAGGCTGAGAGATGGCTCCACAAAAAGAAATGGGTTTGAAAATTGCTGATGCATCCTTTATCACTGCAATTTCCACAAGGTTATAAAAGTCATGCTTGGATAAAATCTTGAAAGTACCAAAGCAACGATCTAGGAAATGAATGCAGATAAGCCTTCTCCATTTTAAATCGCCATCAGTAGAACTAGAATAGAAATGATATCGCTATTGAAGAATCTAAAATTAGTATGTGATTTAGCTCATTTGTATACAACAGGAGGCAAATCATTTCATGGACTTTGTGCAATCAGTTCAAAATGCAGCTGTCAAGAACTCAACCTCAACACTGCTGCTGGGCACTGGTGAGTAAAGGTCCTTAGGGCTCCAAGAATTTGCAAATTACTCCAAGTATTTGTTTTTATGTGGGCTGGGGAAGCTGGTGTTTATGTTTATTTCTTTAAAAGAGCAGGAGGGAAGATACAGTGCCTCTCACTTCTGGAGCCCGAAGGGACAGAGACACCTCTATGCAGTTCAGAGCAATTAACTTGGTCCTGGCCCCTTGGAGGCTGTAATGAAATATCTGCTTTAATGCACATGTGAAAACAAACACACAGCTATTTTCCCAAGGCCTAAAAGAAAATAAAGTGACTCAAAGAGTGAGTAAAAAAAAATTTAATATATTGTGCCCTTCTTTTCCAGTTTCTTCTGGTTTATATTTCAAGAAGCTGTGAGTCCTAAGTCTGTCCGTGGCCTGCCCAAATGAAAAACAGGAGAGTAGTAGTCACAAGAACTTTGCTGCAAGCACAAAATTTAAAATCTAGATGTTTTGCTTTAATTTTTCCAAACTATGAAATGACATCACGATATTTTGTGGTTTGGTTCCTTGGTACTTTTTATGTTTTGTTTTTATTCAAGGATTTCCTTCAGGTAGTGTTTTAAATAAAACTTTTTAAAATAAAGACCAAAACTTTTTTTAAAAAAATCACTAATATGGCACTGGCAAAAGAATGATTTTGTTAATAACATAAACCCTTATCAATCCTTTGGAGTATTACTTATATAAAGAAACAAGCAGTACTCTCATCTGGGAAAAAAGAGAAATTTTCTATTATTATAACTGCAAACAAATGAGACCAAACGTACAGTTTTATAATCTGCATGTTTCACTTTATATTTTGAACACAAAAAATAAAGAGGCATAAAAATTCTGAAGGAATCCCAGGGAAAATGAGAGAGTAAAAGATGATTAAACATAAAATTAAAGAACAATTTAGAACTATCTTTTGGAGTATAAAAGTCAATAATGCAATAATGACAATTTAGGAGAGGAAAGAGGAGTTAGGTATGCAATAAATAAGACCACATGGATTTAAAGACACCTTGGTTGAGCTTGTCTCTAATTAATTTCACACTGAGGGGAATGTCCACTACGCACTTTAACAGGCGGCCTATCACATATAGTTGTTACTAACCACATGTAGATATTTAAGTTTAAACTAAAATTTTAACTCCTAAGTCATACTAGTCACATTTTAAGCAGTCAATGGTACATGTGAAAAAGGATTGTGGCACAGGATATGCAGACTAGGAAACACTTCTGTCACCACTGGCAAGTCTGTTGGAAAGCATTAGCTTAAAGTATTCAGTTACAAAATTGCTGTGGTAACAGAAGAAGAGTCTTCTCAGTGTATGACCTGCCTGCCATCTTTAATGGACCTTTGTAATTCTGGACAATGTAGCTGTTGGATTATTCCTACTTTCATTTCTCTTTGCTTATAATTCACAGAGTCATCTGGAGAGGTGTGAAGGCCCCTTTGCCAAAATGGATAGATGATCCTGTGCTCAGGGGTATCCAAAGACAGAGGAGTGCTCCAAGCATCCAATCTTTCCTGCACAGAGTTTACTGATATGAGGACACAGTTATGAGCTTCAATGAAAGCAAATCTTTGAAGCCCTTGTTAAAGAAAAGATTTATAAAGGCCATTTCCTGCTCAAAAGCACATACTCCATCAGTAGGAAGCCTTGCTGCATAACTCAGCCTATGTGATGGCATCACTACAAATCATTCTGACCAATCATGTAAGAACCCTCCAGAGAACCAAATAACAACTTTACCTGCAGGAATCTGGACTGCTGAATGCTTGTCTTAGAAAGAGCACAGAGCCAATGAGACGACTGATCAAGGATCCTCCCTCAGGTGCAAAAGTACAACCAGACCAATAGCCACTGTAGAAGACCAACAGTGTGGAGAGGGCAGCTGCGTTGGTTCTGGGGCAGTCATTCCCAGTTCTGACCATGCTGAAAATGCACACAACTAAAGATCATCAGCTCACTAGGACCTGAAAAACTGACTTGGGCAACTTTTCCCAAAGTATATGCCACAAACCACTTATATCAGACACATCCAGGAATTTATGTAGATACCATGTCAGTCTGTTGATGTCATTCAGCCTTATTAAGAATGGAGTCCAAGAATGTGCTTTATAAACTTCCCAGGGAAACACACATAGGGACATCTGAGGCCCAGTGGATCAGAAGATTCACACACCTCCTCCTACTCCATCATCTCTACTTCCCTTCCTCCTGTGCTACTTTTTCTTCTTCCCCTTTCTTCAGTTATAAAGACATACTCAGAAGTACAAGAACTGTTATACCTGGCACAAATGCATTGTAATAATTAAAGAATTAATAAATATTTTCTGAACCATAATCATATTTTCAAAAGTGTTTATAATGCCGAATATCTAGTAAATAGTAAATAAATACTTCAAAATAATATTGAATTAAGCATGATAAACCCACTCTACAGCAGTTTATGTATTTGTTAAATATTATGTCTATAGAAAGTTCTTAAAAACTTGGGAGAAAACATACTTTTATGTAAAAATGATTTTATAATACATAAAATATGACAGAACTATAAAATTATTACTATTATATTAAAAAACACTGCAAAATGTTAATAAAAGCAGCTTCTTTTTAATTTTATTTATTATTTTTTATTTTATGTGTGTGTATTGCCTGCATATAGGTAAGTGCACCCATGTCATGCAATGCCTGCGGAGGTCAGAAGAGGCTGTCAGATCCCCTGGGACTGGAGTTACAGACAGTTGTTAGTTGTCATGTGGGTGCTGGTCTTCTGCAAGAAAAACCAGTGTTCTTAATCACCGAGCCATCTCTCCAGACCCCAAAGCATCTTCTTTTAAGTAATAAAATTATGGTGGTAGTTGTTTATTCTCTGTATTTTTCTCTATTTCCTATTATTCATCTAGCAACTAAGGTTGTAATTAGAAAAAAGTAAATTGAAATAACACCACCATAGAGGTCTTCAATGCCTTTCCTTTTATTGCATGGTGTGTTCAGGCCTCGGGCACTTACAGTCCTGCCCTAACTTTTCAATCTACGTGCACATTCTTTATTTGCAATTGTCAGGACTAGACTCCTAGTTTTAGCATTTTGTAATTTAAGATCTACTCAGTCTATTTACCTTTATTGTCTTCCAAACATCCATAATTGAAAAAAGGATTAGAAACTTATTCAGAAGAGGATAACAGACTCCATATTTATAAATCTTATAAACATTACAGGGAGTCTACCATTCAACACAGAATCTGGACATCCAGGAATACACAAGGGTACAAAAATACCTGATCATGGCACTTGCTTGCAAGACCATCCACAGAGGAAGAGCCGCAGCAGCTATGGCACATCCACTCCAGAAAACACCATGTAATGTTTATAAAAAAGAATTTTCCCAAGAGACAGAAGAATGATCACCTGGAGATTACATTCTCAGAACTCTAGATCTAACCACCAAGTGACAGGAAACGTGATGAATGGAAGAATGTAGAAGGCGAGGCATGAGACCAACAGCAGCAGGCTCACCCTGCTTCCTGTTGATGAGCAGGAAGACACTGACCGGAAAGCTAGAAACCAACAACACATCCACAGCTCCAATAGAAGGATGCCAACGGGACATAAGGGACCAATGGAAGGAGGGAAGGGGGTATAAAGGAGGCGCCTTTGTTCACAATAAATGAGCTCACTTGCACATTACCTAGTGAGTCTCCCGGAGTCTGTGTCATTGACTTCGCGCCTACTTATCCTCTGCCCCTGCGGGGAGGAGGTCAAAGGAACCCTGGCTGCAACATCTGGCACCCAGCGTGGTAGATGGACCCCACGTTGATCTTGGCGATCTACACCCTTTTCGTTTTTCTCTTCTGGATCGTCATTTTTACAATCTTCTGCGCCGACTGCACCCACCCTTGACCTTTCCCGCTCCTCTCAATTGACACACTTCTCAGTGTCCCCTTCGGCTGTTTTCTCGGTAAGTAGGCCCCTTTCTGCTATTTCTTTTTGCCTTCAGTCTGGTGAGTGACCGAGGCCCGTCTCCTCTTCTCATTTGTCCGTGTTTGTCTATCCATAGGGCACACATCCTGACAATTGGTTCGCCCAGCATCTCCACATAAGGACTGATCATCCAGGAGACAGAACCATGGACACCCTCCCTACAGGGTGTCCCATGACCAGAGACACTATGTGGGCATACAGCCGTGGCCTAACGAACCTCAGAGGCCCCCCACCAAGCACACTGATACCCAGTTCCTAAACACCACCTTTCGCTCTTCTTCCTCTCTTTTGCTTTTGGTTTTGATATTTGCCTCCTTTCTCTCAAAACCAGTGAAGCAACCACCAGTTAAACGCCCCTAGAACAGTGGCAGGTCTCTTAAATTTGCGGGCAGGCTCCCTGTTGCTAGAAACTGTGAAAACCCCTTCCCCTTCTCGGTAAGGCTGGTCTGTGCCCCCTTTTCCCACCCCCCTCCCACCGACATGGGCGTCCCACTGCAACGAGCCCCAAATTTCAGCCCTCAAATCCCTGCTTACATCCCGTGGGATTAGGATTAAACGCAGTCACCTAGAGGACTTTTGGACCGAGGCTTTGGTCCTTTGTCTGTGGATCTCCCCTGAAAACATGTGGGATCCTGACATGTGGGTGCGGGTCCTCTTCCTGGCAAGGAAGTAGGAGATTCAAGAAAGCAAAACACCACCCGCCCCTTTTGTCCCTATTTTGTTGGGCATCCTCAGTTCCATTAAAGCGGCTCTACTGAGGAGATCCTTAAATCTTTTAATGACCACTGCCAAGACCAGAAAATGGTTGCCCTTTCTATTCAGTCACCATCCACCAGCACCCAGTGCCAGAAGATGTTGATTCAGATGTGAGGAATGATTCCCCGTCCTTCCCCGCCAAACCGCCTCCTTGTATGCTGAGCACCTTAGAAACACCTGAGAGGACAGTTAGCCACTGCCTCCCCCAAGACTGCCAACAATTTAAAACAAAAAGGGTGGATTGTAGGAGGCTAGGCATGAGACCAACAGCGCAGGCACACCGCTTCCTGTTGACAAGCAGGAAGACACTGACCAGAAAGCTAGAAACCAACAACACATCCACAGCTCCAATAGAAGGATGCCAATGGGACATAAGGGACCAATGGGAGGAGGGAAAGGGGTATAAAGGAGACGCCTGTGTTCACAATAAATGAACTCACTTGCACATTGCCTAATGAGTGTCCGTCCGGGAGTCTGTGTCCTTGACTTCATGCCTACTTATCCCCTGCCCCGGGGGGAAGGAGGTCAAAGGGATCCTGGCTGCAACAGAGGAACATGTTAAGTTCCTCCATGAAGAAGCAATTAGCCAGCTCCAACAAATGAATGGTTCTCTAAGAAGTCAATGGCAAAAGGGAGGCAGGTAAGGAGAAACTCCTACAGTAAAAAAGAAAATAAACCTGCATAGAAACCAAATGCAATAGGCTACGTCTGAAACTTGATATGAGCAAATTAGTTGCAAAAAAGGGATATTTTTGAGGCAACTAGAGAAATTTGGGTCCAAATCTATTTTAGAAAATGTTAAGAAATTACATGTAATAATGGAATAGAAGTTATGTTTCCAAGCTTACTCATTTTTAAGTTTTTAACTTATTTTTATTTTATGTGTATGAGCTTTACCTGCATGAATGTACGTGCACCCTTGTGTACCAATGCCTATGCAGGCCAGAATATGGCATGGGATCTCCTAGAACTGGAGTTATGGATGGTTGTTAGCCATCATGTGGGTGCTGAGAACTGAATCCACATCCTTTGGAAGAACAGCCAGTGCTCTTAACCACTGAGCCATCTCTCCAGCCCTTAAACATTTTTGTTTTTAAACTGTAGATATTTACCTGTAAAACGAAACAATATTTGAACGTACTTCGAAATATCCCATCAAAACTGGAGGCAAAGGGCCGGAGAGATGGCTTGGCCAGTAAAGTGATCATTATGCAAACATGAGAAACTGTGTTTAGATCCTCTTAACAGTGTTCAGGCACCCGTGGAAAAGCCAGCCACCAACCACATGACTATGAAGAACTGTTAGCTTTCCCTTCCTGCTCCTGACTTGTTCACTGCCACTCACGTGCATTTCTTATTTTCTCAGAGATGGCCTTCCTTAGCCTTCTTCTCTAGACTACTGGGTGCCCCTCAAAGCACAGACCCACTGGAAATTTTACTTTAGCTTGTGTGACCATTTGAACAATACCCAGGTCTCCACTAGCCTGCACTCTCCATGAGGACAAGTTCACTGCTGCTCATGAGTGCATCTCCAGAGTCTCCTAGTACCAACTTTGTGTGTATGTACAAAGTTGAATGTACTAAATAAAACAAGTAGGACGTTTAATTTTATATTTCTTTCTCCAAATTTTAATGTGTTCTGTCTGGGCCTAGGAGAACTTAATTAAGTGATGCACTCCTATGGACTTTCAGTTATGGCTCTTTTAATTCCTGGCAGGAGAGCTCTTCTTTGACTCCTGAATGTTGGGAGGGATTTGTTTGTTTGCTTGTCAGAGAACCATCGTCTTACCAATTTCATTAGTTTGCTAAGATAATGTGATAGAACAGATTCTTTTTTCCTTCTTAAACTTTCTTCCTCTTAGAAAGAACAAGATCTAATAAAACTCTAGAGTGGCTTCATGTCACACCTATGAAAAACATGGAGAGATTAATGACGTCTTGAAAACAGTCCCTGAGTTGAAATTGGCATTTTCATCTTCCAACAGCCTTTCTGTATGAAACCTTGACTGTCGGTAATGGTCACATTTGGAGGCCATCTAGAGAGAAATGGGACATAAGGCTTCACTTTTCTCTCAGAAGTTAAACAGTTCATAAAGTTGGTCATTGAGTTCTTTTATAGGATAAGAATTTTCCTTCAGTCAACTGTCCTTTCTGAGAAGAGGTAGGGCAGTGAATTTTCAATTTGAAGTTTGAGTGGCTGCGGGTGGGGGCGGTGACACTGAGATGCACTCCAAAAACCAGGAAATAAAGAAGATTGGATTTTCTACCACAAGTTAGAGTCTATAAAAAGAATAGAACAGAGTAGAGCTGCATTTTACAGGAGAAGAAGGTGAGGTCAGTGAATAAGAAAGGTATCAAAAGCCACAGTGCAGTAAGTTGTAAAGTGAGTCTCTGACCCAGGCAGCCTATGTGCCGAGTTCATGCCCAGCATCACTGGGGTGAAGAACACATGAGCACACAAAGCTAGCTCACTCCCTGCCCACAGCAGAGATGAACCCATCATGCTGTCGGGGTTTATTCAGTTTATTGCCCTAAAACTCATTAAGATAAATGAACAAACTGTGTTGCTTATTACCACACTACTAACAAATTTCTTTTGTGTACTTTTCTTTGGTAAAGTATAGATGTGCTAATCAAAAAGCATACACGCCTGGCTTTGTCAATCATCTATTTTTGTGCAAATTAACAATTTAGCACTCTTCTCTTATACATTAGCTTTTCATTGAATTTAGTTTGTGAGATACATTCTGGAAGATCCAAGCTAAGATGCTAGCTAGTTACTGCTGCACTTTAGAAAAAGTCTAAAAAACAACTGGGTTTATAAAGTCAGTACATGTTTCTCTGTAGTAGTTTGTATCTCTTCGGTTGCTCACCAAATTAAATACAGTTCATTTTAAGTTCACAGGCTCTACATTGGAGCAATAGAGAGGTCTTATTATGAAAGATAACAGAATTTAAATAGCTTAGAATTTTTGTTAAGTCATCTTTTCTAAGGCCAAGGGGTCAAGGAATGGCCAATTTGAAAGGATTATTAGTAGCCAGAGTTCAGAGAGAGGCAATGTGAAACATAAAAAGATCAATACGCTTAATGAGGGTAGCTCAGCCCTCAACAAACCTGTTAAACTAAATCCCAGTATAGGCGTTCATGTCAAGTTGAATTTCCTTCAGGAAGCCCACACTCATAACTATTTGCAAGTACAAGTTCAATTTGAGGCCAATGAATTCATACAGAGCTCAAAGAGAATTTAGAGAATCACAAAATCTTTTTATGATTCAGGTCAACAAATTTAGCACTAGATCGTTTACATCAAAATGGCAGTTACCTTTTGAGTGAGTATGTTTCCTTTAGAACACTTTCTCAGTCCCAGACATCAAAGAAATCTGATTTGGAGGTAGAGGTCAGTGCACCAAATGACAAATTTACTTAGTTTTCTTAAATTATAAGTTAGAGGCCTGAAAGCAATGTTTAGTAACATCTAGTCTATTTCAAACTCAAACACAAAGACCTTCGAGGTCTGGGGCAGCAGAAAATAAAGCTATGGGATTTTCCACTTTACTCAGTGGTATTTAATTTTAAACGTTACTTTGGACTAAAACTAGCATACATATATGATAGAGAAGCCCCCGCCCAAAACATAACCTTGAATTTTCAAAGCAAGTCATAATCCTTCACAAAGAAATTAGCCATCAGCAGGCTTCTTCCAGTTTTCACCAGAATTCCTTGATGACCTAACAACTTTCCTATGTGATATTTGGTAAGAGAATTTAAGAAACATTAATGCATTGTAAACAGAGTGAGAAAAGAAAAGGATCAGGGTCAAGGTCATAGCCAGCATTAGTAACAGAATGGAGATTTGAACTCAGTCATCCCACGTGTTCTCCCGAATTCAGCAGACTGCCTGAGGCATGAAGACACTTTGTGATGGTTGTTCAGTTTTCACACTCTAAAGATCACCTGTCTCCAGATGGTGTGTTATTTGAATGAAAGGAAAACTGAGTTTCACTGTCATGTTAAATATATATCTTATCTTATTCTCTTAGTAGTTTCCCTATTCTTCTAACTTCAAGATTATTCACAAAATATGAAAAATAATATATAAGTTTACCTGACAGGTTCTAAATATTAGGGAAGTTATTCATCTGTGAAATGAAAATAAGGCCCATGACACAGTTTTTCCCATAATATGGTCCCCAGATCTCCTAGGTGAATATTTGTGTGATATAGTTAAAAAAATATAAAGATGACTGGTTGTCTATATATATTTTGACTATATAGAAAAATACCTGAGGATGAAGGATGAGGATTTTATAAAGAAAATAATTTTTAATGTTTTACATTTATTTATTTATTTTCTATGTATGTGTGCATGTGTATGTGGAGGCAAGCATGCTATGGCACATGTATGGAGGTCGGAGGACAACTTGCATGATCAATCCTTCCACCATGAGAGATCCAAGGATCAAACTCCAATCATCATGCTTGTTAGCAAACACCTTTACTGGCTGAGCTATCTCACCAGCCCCAAGACAATAAATTTTTGTAACTCACAGCCCTTAGAGTCAAGAAGCATGGTATCAGCATTGAGTCCTTCTGAGAGTGTGGTGAGTTGTTAGAATTCAAGAGAGAGCAAGAATGAGAATGAAATATGGAGGAGGGATTGCATGGTTACACGACAAGGATGAAAGTAACAAAATAAGTGGTTAGAGAGGGGATAATAAATCTCATAAGAATGAATTGACTTCTGTAAGACCTAGCCCACTCCCACAAGATAGGCATTAGTCTCTTCCAGGGGTTGTGCCACCATGACCTCATTGCATCCCACTAGGCCCACTTCTCAGTAGTGTTAAACTGGGGACCAAACCTCCAGCCCATCAGGGGACAAACCCAATTACCCAACATGGAACCTTATTCTACTTGCTACTTAGAACCTCTTTAGAATCTTCACACCTGTTGAACATGGGATCTTATATACTCTGAAGTTGAAAACCACCTGACAGGGAGAGCCAAAGAACATGTCTTGATTTGAGGAGGAGGAAAAGGAGGAGGAGGATGGCAAGGAGGAGGAGGAGGAG
>NW_008333035.1:707973-753008 GCF_000622305.1 Nannospalax galili
GAGGGGGAGGGTCAGTTGATCAAATTGGTTTCAAACTAAATGTGAAAGTGGAAAAGGAAAACGAATCCCAATAAATGTCCCCCAAACAGCCACAGCTGGTATAACAGCAAGGGCCAGGTGCCAGTCCCTCTCTGCCTCCATTTCCCTACATAAACATTAAGAATGTCATCTCATCGAATAGGTAAAAATTGTTTCATAAGGGGCTGGAGAGATGGCTCAGCGGTTAAGAACACTGGTTGTTCTTACAGAAGATCTGGATTTGAATCACAGCACCCACATGGCAGCCAACATCTGTCCATAACTCCAGTTCCAGGGGATCTGATGGCCTCTTCTGTCTTCTGCGGGCATTGCGCGACATGGGTGCACTTACCTACATGCAGGCAATACATGTATACACATAAAATAAAAATAATAAAATATTTTTTTAAAAAAAGATTGTTTCATAAAACATAACACCATAGAAAGCAAAAGGTGTAACTATTATATTTCCAGTTTTGAAAAGTTCTGTAATTGTTATTTTCTTTGACACAAGAGCAAAGAAAAATGATTCTTAAAACAAATAACTGAGAATCAAACAGGCTGACAAAGTCATTTTAATATTCGCTGTCACTAACAAATGCAAGAAAATGGTTAATCGGAGAGCAAAACAAATCTGAGACTTAAACAGAATTTGTAGGAAGGACCCTGTAAATAGCAATGTGGGGGAAGAAAAGTTGTATATGGCCCTATCCAAGATGCAGAATTGTGAAGACAGAAAGATCTGAAAAATCTCGATTTGAGCTAGGATCCCTCTGAGGATTAAGAGGAAGAGGGACAAGTAGAGGGGTTGGTGATCTAAGCAAATCCCAAACCGTCTGTAGATTCTGACTAGCCTGGCTCCTCCTCAGGCAGAGGAGAGACGGAGTGCTCCCTTCCCCTCTCTGCTGCCATGATTCCCTCAACAAGGACCTCTTCCAGCTGCCTTGCAGCACTTCAGAAAGCCGCCTTTGAAATGGAACAATTCTCATGATAGAAGGAAGAGTAGCAGGAAGGAAAGGGGAGAGAGAAAGCAGCCTCCACTGAGATGCCAAACTTTGCTAGCTAAACAAGTCACCATCCTGTCAAAGGAAGGAACACCCATTGGGCTTCCCATGAGGGTTGAGTAAGGCACACGTGATATGCTTAGAAGCTGACCCTCCTCAGATGCTCTACAACAGATGTTGTTTGTAGATCTTGCAGGAGAGACTTCTTCAAGCAGGAATACATTCTGCTTTGCTTTGGGTTCTCACAATCTGACAACAAAGCCTACCTTCGGCATCTGATTAGTAAACTTTACTTGAATGGAGTTATTCCTGGAGATACCACCTATTATGATATAATCCTTATGAAAAAGTCAACTCAGAAACAGCAAAATAACTTTTCTGATAGAGATCACAAAAACATCTGAATATAAAATAACCATGTTCTTTTTATGTCCAGTGGCTCCATACTTAAAAGGCCATCTAGATAGATCAGGCCTTGCCTCAGACCACAGTGAATTCAGGTTGAAGAAACAGCTTGATTTTTTTAGTATTGCTGTAAGAAACTTACATAACAGTGGAATAAAAGCTTAATTTAATAGTTAACATAAGAAATGAAATAAAATCGGTTTCAAATAAAAGGGTATTTATTGCCTTTTGTGTCTTTGTTCTCCTGGAAAGATCATTGAAGCAAATTTTTAAAAATGGGTACAAGACATGTCAGATAAGATTTTTGTACTTATTTTCAGTGTTGTAAGAGAATAAAATGAGGTCCTATAACAAGGTAGATGTAATTATCCACTTGAATCAATATCTACTCACAGCTGCAAATTCTGCTCCATCGTTTCCCTTCAGTGCCTCATGTTGGCTTGGCTTTATCCTTGCTGATAGAAATTTATCTGAATAAATTAAAGGAACCAGCAGCTTTTTCATCAGAGTGTAGTCATACAGAGATCATCTGCCAAGTGCAATGCTTCTTTCCAGATCCCGGAAATATTTTCACCATTTCACATGCAAGAATCTTCATTCCTCTAACAATCAGTGTGGAGAGAATGCATCGTAATCAAGGAAAATGCCTACCAAATTGACTCCCCTGCTAAAAGCCATCTGTGTGTAACGACTCCCCTGTAGCAAGCGCAAAGTCATAAGCGATTGGGAAAGTTGCTCAAGCCTGGAGAAAACGTAAATCACAGAACTGAGAATTGCAGGACAATGAAGCCAGCCTGACCACAGACAATCTAAAATTACCCGCGTTATAAAACTTGGAATAATAAATTTTATGTTATTTTATGCTTATGAAACATATTTACTAGCTTATGCCAGCTCCCTTCTTTTTCTTCTGCTTCAATTTAAATACTAAGAAAACTTTCTGTTCTCTGAGCTTAATTAGTAACTGAAGACTAGATCAGTTGGATGCCTGACTTTTCAGGAGAAAAGGGGAAATATTTAGAGAATTGTTAAATTTGCTAAAATAGTGCTAAAATTGCTCCCCTCTTTGGCCACATGAAAATAAAACAAGCAAGTCATAGAATTTTATTGCTACACCTAACTCTTCTAGTTATTTCTCTATTTTTAGTAAATTTTTGAGATTTTCATACAATATAATAATTTGATGGTATTTAGAGCCCCTCCCCTGCCCCCACCTCTCCTTTTTGCCCCCTCACCCAGTTTAATGTACTGTATTATGTATAATAAGGCCTTTAGAGTCTAATTTGTGTCTCCAAATGTTCTTCAGTGTGGGTCCATCCACTGGAGCCTGGTTAACCAATTAAGAGTCCCATGCTTAAAAGAGACTGTCTCTACCCCTCCCAGCCATCTGTTACCACAGTTTCCTTCAGTGAGGTTGGAGTTTCTTACCCACTTCCTCATGTCTATGCTGGGACTTTTTTCTGGTTTGAGCTTCCATGACACTTGTGCATGTTGTCACCATTGCGATGAGTTCATTTGAGTAAATGACCAGCTGTCCAGAAGACTCTGTTTCCTTGTGGTCATTTACCACCGCCTCTTACAATCTTTCTGCCTCTTCCTCCACAATGATCCCTGACCCTTGTGAGGCAGAGGTTTGAAATGGGTGTCCTATTCAGGGATAAGCACTCTGTGACCACTTGTTCTCTGCACACTGCCCAATTGTGGGTCTCTATGTTAGTCACCATCTGCTGAATAAGGAAATCTCTCTGATGAGAGTTGAGAGATGCATTCATCCTATATGTAGAGGTTGCATTTAAGATGTGTCACTTAAGGCTAAGCATCCCACAGATACTTATTCTCTACATTTGACCAGTTCTGGAACTCTGTAATAGTTTCCATCTGTTGCAAAACATAATTCATTTTTTTACAGCTAGAGGATTCAAGAGAAATTTTAACTAATTTTCACATGAACATCAAAACTAAAAAGAGGCATTTGCTAACAGTTATTAGAAAAAAACATTATGCCCCTGCCTGGCCACTGCTTCTGTCCTGAGGCCAATCCCCTGATATGGCAACTGAATCCCAAATGGCCCATGTTGACAGAAAGAAGTTTAGCTGTCTTCTAATTAAAGAAAATTTACCTTTAGCTGGTATCATAACCATTCTATTTTGTCAAAGTGCTACTGTAATGATTCAAAATATGTTAGGAGAGAAATGATTACCCACTATATCAGTAAGGGTCCTGGCAGAAAGCAGATGGCACACTCCAACTGGGTAATTTGAGATGAATTTAATGAAAAGAATCTTTACAAAAGTGTGGGCATAATGTAGAGAAATCAGCAGCCCAGAACTTCAGGAACAGAAAGGACCCAAGAAAGCAAAGGGGGAGAGTAGTTTGGGACCAGAAGTAGATGTATATAGGCTGTCTAGCAAGAGCAAGGACACAGGTAACCATGGGCCCTTTATACATTATAAAGGACATACTTTCTGGTCTTCCAACTGGTTGAACCAATCCTGGATCTGGAGGGATTATGAATGCTCACCAAGCAAGCCAGACTGCCATGACAGAGAGTGAAAATATTCAAGGCATCTCCCTGTTCAAATTTACAATGGTACAGAAAAGCAGCACACTGCACTGAGCAGTGCACACAGCAGCTGCCAGAACTCAGGTCTTTGTCTATATATATATATATATAATGTGTATGAGTGTATTACCTGCATGTACATAAATGCACACGTGTTGTACAATGCCTGTGGAACTTAGAAGAGAGCTTCAGATCCCCTGAAACTGAAGTCACAGACAGTTTTTAGCTACCATGTGGGTACTGGGAATCAGTCCCAGGTCCTTTGCAAAAGCAACAAGGGATCTTAACTGCTGAGCCATCTCTCCAAACCTAGGTCTTTGTCTCTTGGATTCATTACCATAGGGATTACATAAGTCATGCTCTTGGGTCTGGTCTTCCATCACCCATTTCTCCACTGCTTTGTATGAGCAGCCAGGTTTTTGTTAACAACTTCGCCTTTTTGCTCTGTAGCCCTTTTGTTTTAGAAAAACCAGTACAACACCAGACTCATGGGTAGAATGTGGGACTACCTGGTGACTACACTTACACCTTTCAACTGAGCTGACCCACTATGATCCAAATAAAGATTCTATTGACTACTAGGGGGGAAAAAACCACCCATACGTGCACATACTCACATACATTTTGACAGCGTGAATGAGCAAATGTGTAACCTTAGAGCTATAAGAGGAGACACTTGCAAAAATCAAGGAATTGCACTAAAAGCAGGGTGGGGGGGTGCAAATCTCAACAGGTCAAATCATGCCCTACCACTGTTCTTTTCTATAACACAAAATAGTCAATGTCCTTTAATGGTTTAGTCTGGATTCTGTTGCTTACCACTAAGAAGTGTCTCATCAACTGACATCTCATCAACTATCAAATGGACTATATCCCATCTCTATCAAGGGCCTCTGTATTTCCTGTAGAAGTAACTACATTCTAAGTTGTTTCTATTAATGTTCTTCAAAACATCTGTTCATGCTCTATCAAAAACTTTGAACAGTCTACTGAGAAATCTTAATGTTTATGTGTTGACACCTAAAATTATTTTAACTGAAACAAATGTTTAGATTAGTCAATAACAATTTAATAAGAATGTAGAAATACTCTTGCCAAATTTTACACACATTTCCTGAGGGCCTTCTCTGTACTTTTGGAGCTCTAAAATGATTAAGGCATAGAGTCATCACAGAGCTCACACCTAAGTTCAGCAGAGACACATTGAGAAGCTCATCATACATGATGGGCTGTAGATGAGGTATACACAGATGGTGATCAGATGATAAATCGCAAGTGAAGTATTCACAAGATTATGGAGAAACTCAAAAAGAACCCTTTAACTCTATTATGATACAAGTCTGATAAATCTTCACAGACACGGGGCCATTGTAGTAAGGCCCTGAAGTATTCACAAGCTGCTGGACAGGGCAGTAAGACAATGTCAACAGAGGAGGTAGCACAAGCCAGGGCACAGTCATGGGAACAGACTGAGCATGGCTTCTGTAAGTGTCAATGATGAGGGGGAGCAGGAATCCCCTTCTCCTAGCTTTTGTAAAGCTTGGGCAAGTTGCAGAACTGTGCGGGATAGCTTCAGTTGTCAACCTGACACACCTGTAGAGAGGAAACCTCAGTTGAAGCATTTCCTCTATGGGACTGGCCTGTGGCATGTCTTTGAGGCATTTTCCTGAATGCTGAGTGATGTGGGAGGGCTCAGTCCACTGTGGGTGGTGCCACCCCTGGGCAGGTAGTCCGGGTTGTATAAGAAAGCAGATTGGGCACAGGTCAAAGGAGCAGGCCAGTTAGCAGTGTTCCTCCATGGTCTGTACTTCAGTTCCTGCCTCCAAGTTCCTGTGCTGTCTTGATTTCCTACCTTTGCTTCCCTCAGTGATGGATTATGACCTGGGAGTTGTAAACTGCAATAAACCCTTCCCTTCCCAAGTTGCTTTTGGTCCTGGTGTTTATCCCAGCAATAGAAAAACGAACTAAGACAATAACTTTTCTTAATATTGCTTTCCTCATATGTAAAGCTAATAATACTTTGTTTGTGCTTATCCCTCTGTTGATGAAAGTCCTATTATGTGTAAAATGCCCGTCACTCAAAAAGAATGTTATTAGGAGAGAAATCATTGCTTAATACTGGAAAGGATGGCTAGTGCCAGAATGTGATAATGCTGTAATCTCTGCTAAATAATGGGCTTTATATTGTGTATATCAATGTAGCGAATACACAGCAAGCATCAGAAGTTTTAGGTAGACATTGTATTTTAGAAGAGTAACTGCGACAACACCCTCACTCTGGAAGTGTAGTGAGAGAGAAAGCAGAGAAGCCAAGGCATTGCAGTAATCCTTACAAGAGATGACAAAGGCAGGAGCGCCTAAATGTGGCCTCTGAAGGAGGAGTTGGGAACCAACAGAAATGAAGAGTGAAAGGCAAAGGATGGAACTGAAATTTGAATGGATACTAGTAACCTGAAGAAGTAAAGCTCCAAAAAGGATCTTTATTTTAGGATGGGGAAAGATTTTAGACCTGCTAAATATTAGCCACCAATGAAAAATGAGCGAAAACTTGTGGATCTGTGAATTTTGTTGGAAATGTGAGTTCAAAGGCGAGTTTAAGGCTGGAGATGGATGTGTGAGAATCCCCTGAAATTGAAAAATAACTCGAGAAAGGAGAATACTGAGGATGACCAATAACAAGGGCTTACCCTGGGGACCACCTAGAAAAGTCAGCACAGAGGACTTCATAATAACCATCAGTGGAGTAGAACACAAAACAATGGAGGAGAGATCTCACAAATAGTGAGAAAAGAGCTTTGAAGATGAGACTTTAGTTAATAAACAGCTTATACAGCCAGCCCTTAAGAGGCATCATGAGTCCAAGGACATCCCTGCATGTCTCATCCCCAGACAGAAGTTTCACAGCCATGATGAAAGCAACATCCTTACTGCAGAGACCACGGGTAAGCAGAAGTGAGGAGCTGGAGCAAAGTCCCAGGGAGACATACTCGTTCAAGGAGCTGGGTGGCAACCCTTCCAAGCACCAGCTTTGAAATTTTACTAGCCTAAGAGTCAGGTTCTGCTGTAACTAAAGGATTCGTATAATGGGACGCTCTTGCTGGCTGGCACTCCTCAGAATGGATCTTTTATACTCAGAAAGACTTGTTTTTGAAAAGCCAGGAAGCTGTAGACAGTATTTTGTTTGACTTTCTAGGAACTTTCCTCTATTCTCCTTGTCAGAACTTTACATGGGTCAAGAAGCAATAATTTAAGAGTTCCATTTCCAGTCCCTAAATGCAGACCATAAAATGCTGATGAGGTCTTATTAGTTTTGAGGTTATCATCAGGAAAAAGTGAATGCAAGAATTTGATGCAATTTGAGTAATATAGAACCTACACACACACACACACACACACACACACACACACACACGCATAATCTTTCATATTTATGGCTCTGGGAAAGAGAAGTTCAAACTTATTTCCAAAGTCATCTTATTAACCTTCAAATTTACCTTTGAATGTAAGAAAAAAGAAAAGAAAGAAAGAAAGAAAGAAAGAAAGAAAGAAAGAAAGAAAGAAAGAAAGAGTTGGCCCATTATATAAATGGAGAAATAAGGTCCAAGAGCCAAAAGGAGATCAGTGCCCAGAGTCCACAGAAATTTCTGGGTGCAGTTCAGTATGTTAGAACAGTACTATCAAAGTATTGTCCTCAAACCACTTGAATCAAATTTGTGTTGAGTCACATTTTATAAATGTGTATTCTTGAGGCCTTCTTCAAATCTACTTATTTGTTTCACTAAAGATGCGCTTGAACTTTGAATTTTTAACAATATCATCAACAGTTCTGAAGACTTGAAAGTTACTATCATCTTCCTGACTAGGAACAGCACACAGCCCAGCTGATTGGAGCAGAGAAACTCTGGCCTCAGTGAGCAAACAAAGCTGGCAGAATTATCCAGTCAAAAAGGAGGCAACAGAGGGTTGAGGAGACTCACATAATGGAGGTGAAGGCATAGAGGCTAAAGAACCTCAACAGCCAGAGAAAGAAGTCTTAGCTTCAGATCATTTTCCTTTCCTCAGGTTCTCCTGTTATAGTTTGCATGAGATTTCCTACATACTTACACAAAATCTTGTTCAAGCTACTTTGAGTGGGTTTCTGCTCCCACTCAGAGATTATAAAAGTCTTATTTGGAGCAATTAACTTACAAATGAACAAACTCAGTGAATTCGATTCCTTTCTCTACACAACAGTAAAGAAAGTCATCTTTCGACCAGTTGTCTAACAGGAACTTTGGAAGTCATCTCATTACTCTGTCATAGAATCCAGTGTACCTATTCTACCTCTAATATCCCTCGACACTCTTTGTTTATTTCTTTATACAAATGGTTCCCTAGTAAAAGCTACTAAGCAGCCTGCCTCTGGCATGTTCTAACCTACCCTGTCATGTCATGAGATGTGAAAAATCTCATCATACCCCCATTACCCTACTGCCATACCCATCAGCATCCAGTAGTTTATCCCTGTACTTAGCATAAAGATCAGGATCCTTACCAGAGCCTACGAGGCACAGGGTGAGCTCACTCTGGCCTCATGCCACTTTGTGTCTTATATTCTTTTAGTTTCTACTCAGTGTTTGCTGGTGATCTTTTGGTAAATGCTCCTTTTCACCACAGCATCCCTGAAGATACTTTTCTCTCAACCTAGAACTCTTCCCTATCTCTACTCTGCTCGTTAACTCCCACAATCCTCTGGATTGCATCTCAAGCATCATTCCCTCAGGAAATGAAGCCTATACAGACTTCCTGGACAAAGCCTAGTACTTCTAACATAAACTTCAGCATCATATTTATCACAATTGCAACTTTAAATGTGTGTGATTATCATGTGATTGCCTAATGGTTGTATTCCAGGCTCTAAGTTCTATACCTCTTATTGTCACTATTGCATACCCAGCACCCAACACTGTACCTGACATGTTTATTTGGATAGATGTTTAATGACCAGAATCGAATCAAAAAATTAAGCAGTAAATGCGAGCCAAATTTTTCATTGATCAATTTATAGGCTTGTCCAAGCTGGTGACCTGAAAGTAGGAGTTAATGAAGTCAGGCATGTTTATGAAAGGTGTTGATACAAGGCAGGCTAAGACAACAGCATGCTTGAGTTGACTGGGACTTGTTCAGGCAGTAGAAGAAAACTATTCCTTAACTTAAGACAAATCTGATGGCAAGCAAATCTCAATCCACCTAACAAGAATCTGAATCAAGAGCAAAGCAGGAAATAATTAAGACTTCTGTGTCAAGATGAGGATACGGATGATACAGCAAACATAAAGTTGTTGAACTGGTTGGCAAGCAATCAGACAGGGCACCAAGAAGAGATACTGCGGGAGGAAATGAAGAACAGTAGAGAGAGCAACAGCAGAGGGGTTGACTTGAAGTTTATACCTATCATGTGCAAGGTAATCTTCTAAATATTCGAACACATTATTTTAATTCTCCAAATAATTAAAGTCAGCAAACAAGTATTTTATACTAATTTTACAAAGACAAGCACAGTAAGAGGTAATGCCAAGGTTTGAACTCTCATAAGATACTACACAATTATGAGTTTAGGGACCACGGTGCTTTGTTAATAAAGTTGGTTTTTGTCTTAGCCACAAGTGAGATCAGAAAAGATGAAGAAACTCTTTATCAAATGGAATAAGATGTTCTGAAACATGTTAAATATGGCATCATTTGGTGCCATATCATCTAATAAGCAGTAAATCATGGTTGTTAACAATATGGAATCAGGTAGCTATTATTTCAAATGATGGTTCCTCCAGAACCCTAGCTGTGTGGCTGTTATTTAAATTTCCTGACATTTGGATTCTCCCTTTAATGAGAATATTAATATCTAGCTTATATGGTTGCTTAAAGGTTAAACAAGATTATGTATTTGTAAGTCCTTAGTGTGGAGCTAAATAATTTTGCACTGAACAATCATAAAAGAGATTTCATAGAGCTGAGACATTATAGTTGAAGGCAGGGAACTACAGAGCATTTGTTGTTGTTCTATCTACAGACTGAATGGTTCATTACCAATGACTTGACAGATACATATATGTGCATGGATAACCTTCTTATTAGTTAAATGTCTCCTGAGAGGAGAGTGAAAAATTCCCTAACGAAGGCTGTTGAGTGAGGTTGATAACTGTGAAGATACATTTCGCTCTAAGAAATGCTGACAGCTAAAGTGAACTCAACTCATGTTCCACTCACAATTCTCCAAACAGCTTTATAGTTGGATTTAGAAGTATTTTTGAGAGTCACATCTTTAATGCTTCCATTTCCAAGGCATAGCTTAGTGCAAACCCATAAGAGCCACTCATCCATAAAGCAGCGAATCTGGCTTTGCAAGATTATTGGGCCACTCAGGAAAATAAAGAATTTAAGGATTTGGGGGGCAAATTAACCAGGGGCATTGCAATATTTGACTTTAAAGATTAAGTTTATATGAATGTAAAAACATTCATTCCCAAATTCTTTTGTAATGTGACACATTTTGGAAGTGTAATATGCCATTCTATGAAAAAAAATTATACACATTCCTTATGACCCAGAAAGCCAACTTCCAAGAATCTGTTCTACAGAAATAGTTGCATAAACATGAAAAGGCATATAAAAATGTTCTTCAAAATATTGCAATAAATGTCCATAAGCAGAGATACAATTTTGTGAACAGAGTATTTCCACTAAATAAAAGATATATGTCTGCTAGTCTAAAAATATACTGCTAAGTGTTTCAAATGTAAAACATAAGTTGCAGGCCGGGCTTGGTAGCGCATGTCTTTAATTCCAGCACTTGGGAGGCAGAGGCAGGTGGATCTCTGTGAGTTCAAGGCCAGCCTGGTCTACATAGTGAGTTCCAGGACAGCTGGAGCTACAGGGAGACCCTGTCTCAAAAAGGCCAAAAAAAAAAAGAACATAAGTTGCATAATATAGTCTATTTTTAGATGTATGTCATATATGTTTGTGTATGTAAACCATCAATATTTGATACAATATTATTATTTATGTGTGCACGCTCTTGTAGTAGGCTAATGCTGATCATAGTTACTTCTCAAACAATAGGCTTATCATATGGTGTGAGGAGATGGAGCAAAGCCAGGTGACTTTCATTTCTCATTATATAGTCTTTGGCATTATTTGAATTTTAATGGCAAATAGTTATCTTTTGTTATCAAGTTTTTTTTCCTATAAACTATGCATGATAAAATCCACAACTACCTTAGCCCTTTGAGGATGCTGTAACAAGTAACCATGGACTCGGTAACTTAATAGCAACAGAAATTATGGCTCATAGTTCTGAAGACTGAGAAGTCCAAGATTAAAGTGCCAGCAGATTCAAAATCCTGTGAAAATCACCTCTTCCTCATAAATGTCACCCTTCTTGCTGTGCTCCCATATGGCAGGAGAGGCAAGAAAACTCTCTTCAACATGTTTTATAAGATCACCAAACCGATACTTCTGAATGTACTCACATTGGACATTAGGTTGCAATATACAAATTGGGGAGACGTGTCCCAACATTCAGACTACGGCAATGTTGCATCATATTTTTAGAAGAAAGGAATATGATCAGGAAATTGCCCAACTAATAACAGTGCATGATAAGTAATGCTATAAACTGGACTGAAAATAATAAATAAAACATAAAGATCAACATCAATGTGATTCACTTACAATTTATAAAATCGTAAATTTATAAAATTGTAAATTATAAATTTGCAATTTATAAAATGCAGATGGTACCAGAAAATCGGAGACCCCCATTCCTACACCACTGAACTAATATTAGTCTAACCACCTTAGAAGGAAAAATAGTCATTGAAACTGAATTTGGAAAATGCCTAAAATTGAGGCTATGAGAGTGCCATTCCTTACTACGGTGTTAACAAGGTTTGTACCCAAGGGCATCTGTAGCCAGAAAACAGCAATACATCATCTTCCCGGCATCTATGTCATTCCCATCCCGTGGAACCTCTGCTGTCCCCCTGCTGTCCCTGTCTTTTTGCTATGACATGAGTGCCCTGAACAAGAAACTTTGACTGCCTCTTCCCTTATCTCAAATTCTTCATAATCACACAGAAGAATCAGACTATAATGCAGGACACAGCTCAAGGTGAATGAAAAGAAAAGATACTGAGCATCATTTCCTTGATAAAACAAAGGAAAGTGTCATTACTGAACAAAAGAACAGAACAAAGACACTGAGATACTAACAAGTGTTCACTCAGCTCTCTCTTGCGATCTCGCTCTCCCTCTCCCTCACCCTCTTCCTCTCCCTCCCTTCCTCCCTCCCTCCCTCATTTGAGTTTCATGAGAGGAAGATGTATGGCTTCATGATTGTACCCTTAGAATCCACTTGACACCAAGTAGGTATTCAGTAATGTTTGTTGAACATTATGTTTCAACGAGTTATGCCCTCTTAATACCTTGTTAGGGAGGCCTATGATTGGTGATATTAAGCAAGTCTTCCTTAATATCACAGGTACTGTGAATTCACTCTTACCTGAAAAGCAGCAAGAGAAACAACCAGCCACCAATAACTGACTTACTTCT
The DNA here is from genome assembly GCF_000622305.1 of Nannospalax galili. Taxonomy (NCBI): domain Eukaryota; kingdom Metazoa; phylum Chordata; class Mammalia; order Rodentia; family Spalacidae; genus Nannospalax; species Nannospalax galili. The sequence continues at coordinate 720,554 of NW_008333035.1, forward strand.
GCAAAACCCTCCTTGCTAATCCAGGCTGTCAGCTAAGGAACCCAGCAGAGCTGTGCTTAGCAACCAGTCCCTTTGCTATCTATTTTGGTTGACTATGTCAAAAGTTATTCTAACTTCATTCAATCAATAGCTTCATGTTGTGAAAGAAAGACACTGCAAAGAGATGAGAAAACAGAATCACAGATATGTATGTTCAATACCTCTAAAAGCTGTTTCAAATGCCTCTCTTCCGTGCAGCTGGGGCTACCTGCACACTTGTTTACAGCCCACTGGGGAGGGATATGCTAAATAAAAGAAAGGTGTCTTTGACCTTTATCTCCCCGGAAGGAGAAGGAAGCTGTCTACCATTCTACTCTCATTTCCATGACGTCATTGAACCACTCATTTGGGAGACATGAAAAATAGGATTGATTCATTCTTTCCCCAAAAATGTTCTTGAAGACACGAGGCTTCTAATGAATTAAAGGATAACTAAAATTATATGGCCCCAAATAATTGTTAGATAAAAAAATTTGTTCAGCCTCCAGGTACCATGTAAAATCCATGTATTTTTCTCTTCTGGGACATTACTGCTATACAATACTTGGTTCATAATTTCCAAAAAGAAGCAACTTAATACAAACATGTTAAATTTAAAAATAAACAAATAAATCCGTAAAGTTGAGACCTTAATCAAGAATTAGCATATTCATGATTCCTATGTTGCTACTTGCCACCTTCGTTCAACTGAATCTAGGCATGACTGAGCCAGACCAGATTACAACCCATCCCCCACCACAGGCCCAGGAGAGAGCCTCATTATTTCACATTTGCTACAAACCCCAATGAAAATACAAAGAAACTCTGCTGTGTTCATTCAACAAGTTGCTGATGCCTCATGTCAGTATTGACCTCGAGATTAGCAGTGCCTAATGCCAGTTTAGATTGGGACTGACATTTCCCAGCCCCCTTCCAGGCAAGCCCCTATGGCCTAAAACCTACTGTTAGGACCCCATTTCATAAAAGATTCCACATTCAAATAGCACCAGGCTAAGGATGAGGCCTTTCACACATGGGCCTTTGGTATAAATTGCACATCCAAAATTTAGCAGTATCACACCTCCTTAAAAAAATAAAGTAAGTTTCATCCAGGTATGGTGGTCCATGCCTTTAATTCCAGCATTCTAGAGGCAGAGAAAGGTAGATCTCTGTAAGACCAAGGCCAGCCTGATTTACACAGCAAGCTCCAGGCCAGCAAGGGATACAGGGAGACCCTGTCGAAAAAAAGAAGAAAAAGAAAGAAGGAAAGAAAGAAAGAAAGAAAGAAAGAAAGAAAGAAAGAAAGAAAGAAAGAAAGAAAGAAAGAAAGAGGGAGGAAGGAAGGAAGGAAGGAAGGAAGGAAGGAAGGAAGGAAGGAAGGAAGGAAAGAGAGAGAGGGAGGGAGAGAAGGAGGGAGGGAGGGAAAGACGCTACATATTTCAGTTAATAATAGGTTAGACAAAAAAATAATAAATGCCTTATGGAACCAACTAGCAATGGAAAATATGACTAATAGAACACAGGCAAATATAATAGAGACAGTTTGAGAAGAAAGGTGGGTGATATTACAGCATTGTCTGTCCATTCCTGACAGGAAGCAATATCATGAAAGAGACACATGCTGGGTTCAGGTTTTGTTTGGTTTGGTTTGGTTTGTTTATTTGTTCATATTTTCAAGTTCTTTTGAAGTACATCACTGATGTTTGGATCTGGAATGTCCCCCAGAGACTCACATAAAGGGTTTTCCCCTGTCTGTGGTGCTATTGGAAGATACAGAAACCCTGAATACATGGTGCCTAGTGGGACATCTTAAGTCATTGGGGTATTCCCTCAAGGGGTCAGCGAGATCCCGGACTCTTCCTTCCCTTTGCTTCCTGACTACTATTAGATGAACATTGGCTCCACCATTTGCTGTCTGTCCTGATGTGCTGCCTCTCCTTAGGCCTAAGCCACAGGGCCACCCAGCCCTCAGTCTGTACTGAGGACCCCCAAAACTGTGGATAAGATAAACTTCCCTGCTTTTAAGTTGATCAGAAATTAGTTATAGTAACAGAAAGTTAACATAGTGCTACATCATAAGCCCACTGTAAATTTCCCAGAAATTCAATATAAAAAATTATAAATGAAGAAACAAATTTTAATCATAGTACCTTAGGCATTTTTCACCCAGGAAGCCAATAGGACCACCAAGGCAAAATTGTTCAAATACACATAAAGTTTTATGAACCTTGGAAAGGAAACATAGGAGGTAATCTAAGTATATGCTGAATTTAGATACACTGGGTAAAAGTTGAAGGAAGTATTTGCTATGACTCCTTAAATACAAAAATACAAACATGCAGTGCTAGCATCTCTGGTCAGATTGTTCTTGCTGGCTTTGTGTTGCTGGGTCACTCCCCTAAAGCTCTTTCGCAAGGAGCCCTGCTCTGCAACTTAGCTGCATTATTATTTCATTTATGCAAGATGCCTGCTCTCTCTCTCTCTCTTCCTCCCTCTCTTTCTCTCTCTCTCTCTCTCTCTCTCTCTCTCTCTCTCTCTCTCTCTCTCTCACCAAAGTCTCTACAGTCCCTGTTAAACCTCAGCACCCACCACTTAAAATGTACTCAGTAGATATTCAGTGTGATGGGGGGGACCAAAATTCCTAATATTGCTCACAACTTCTTCCCAAATAGGTCTTTATCCCCCAAACCCCAATGCTTCTGGATGCTTCCATTAGCTCTTAGAAAACTGTTACAAGAACATTTTTGCCATTAAGACAGCACTGAATTGCCATTTCTTAATCCTAAATTGGTTGGCAGCTCAGTTTCCCCCAAGCCTGTGTCTGCCAAAGCTGTCTCTGTGCTCCATTTGCCAGTGGTGATAAGGCCTCAGTGACTGAACTGCCCTTGCAGGTGATTTGCCCTGGTCCTGTTTTGACATGGATTCACTTAAATGAAGGCTGACATTGGCACCACTTGGCATAGAAAGCCAGGTAACTTTGCTTCCAGCTTGAATAGCTAAGTATTATATTTTAGCCCAAGTCCTCTGTAAATCTCAAAGCTAAGTCTTGAAAAAAGGTATATTTAACCTCACACGTACTACAGACATTGCTCACAGTCAGTAGTGCAGACAACCGTAAGCCAAGAAGCTTGGTTACTCTGAGTCAGCTGGAAAATAAATCAGCCTCTTTGCCTCATGTAGACATTGTCAAGATCCTTGGGGTTGCAAGAGACAAACATAAATGGCTCAAATAAAAATAGAAATTTATGGGTTCAGTTAACTAAAATGATGTCATCCTGATCCCTGCTTACTGACAAGCTCTGTCCTTGGACTCCTCACGATAGCAACGCAGCTGACAACCATTCCACCCCACCATGCTGACAAATGTAAGTCTAAGCACACGTGTGTAAATCCCATTGACTCTATGGCTAAAACACCGTGGGCCCATTCATAAAATTATGGCTGTGTCTAAAGAAGCATAATGTTCTGACTGTCCAGGAATGTCATGTAACTATTCTTGATCTTTGGAGTAGACTTAACTCCCCTTTTAAGCCATGCTTAAAAATTAAAGACTAGATTATTTCCTTAGGGAAAAATCAGAGTGCTGTTATAAGAAAAATGAGTAAAAGATGAGCAGAAAATCAACAGTCACTCAGAAATATTATGGCAATGTTGACGGCAACTGCCAAACAGCCCAGTATTCTTACCAAGCCTGGGCCAATTGAAGAGAAATAAAGGACAAGAGACTATGGGATACAACAGATTATGTAATTGGCATTTCCTTAATACTTCACAGGGCACCAAATACTCGTTTCTGCCTCACTTATGTCTTTTTAGATCAACTGCATGTTCCCTTCCAATGCCAGTGAACTGATGGTCTGAGACAGAGAGGACTCCCTCAGTGCCAGCCTCTTGTCACTCCATTCTTATACATCTCTACATATGTCTCTATACAATAAAGACAGCAGAATGAAGAGAGATGAGGATGAGAAAGGAAACAGTATAGAGAGGAGAGGAAAGAAAAAAGAAGTTACAAACCCAGGGTAATCTGTATAAGCAAGAGTAACAAATAAAATCTCTTTTGAGTGGTAATTTTTCTACAATAAGCATGTACTATTTACACTGTACTTTTAATACATAAGAAGAATTTCTTCTAAGCTGGCTGTCATGGTCAGAGCATATATACCAATTGCATATACAGTGCTGGAGATTTAATAACGATAACAAACAGCAGTATATTTCTTCTGCCAAAATTCAGAGCCATTTGAGAGAAAAATCTTATGAGTAAAGCCAAGGAAAATTAAAAGTATCTGTTTTATTATCAATAAATATGATTTGGAGGATAAGTGGGCTCACAGATACTTCACCCCCTATTATAGACATACTTACCCAGGCTACGTGCTAATGAACCCTGGATTATATTGGGCCTTCCATCCTCCTTGGAGATCTGCTCCACAGTGCTATGTCAGAAAGGAGGGGCACAGAGGAAATGCTTTATACTAGACGGGTTTCCCCACCAACGACAAAGAAGACAGGACAGTTGGGCCACATGCATGTATTTCCCCTATATCACCTAGCAGCCCCTGGGACACAGTGAGAGATAGAAAGAGGAAGAGGCCTGGTGTGCTGGAGCAAAACAGAACACACACTGGGGCAAAATGCCTTCTCTTTGATGGTATGACCTATTGTCAGCCACTCATCCTATACTATTACCTCTCCTGGTGGAATTAAAATAAAGAAAAAGCATGTTATTCAAGAGTTAGCAATCCATGCCTATTTGACATGACTGGAAGTCAACAAGCAACCTTTCCTTTAAACCAACCAACTGATTATACCAGCAACTTTGATGGATAAACTTGCTTCAAGGGGGACATTCAGGGCTTCTGCTATGATAATCATTTTACACTATTTACTATACACAAGATTAAGAAGATAATATGAAAACAAATGTGATGCTGGCTTCTTTTCTCTTTTAGGATCCACATACACATGCCCTCCAGTCAACCATTTTCCTGGGGAAAGATGGTATTTGCTATTGCACTTTTTAAAGCCTTCTCCCTGGCCTGTCTCATAAATAATGATGAACCCTCAGCTACTTAGACTTATGATGTAGCCAGCTGCTTTTATTTATGAACAATGTTGGTAGCCAATCATCGTCTGCCTGTTAGCACAACATTGCTCTCAAAGAGGAGGCATCGGGTCGCTGGGAAAACCTGGGGCAGGCTGTTACACGCTGTGCCTGCCATCAAGCACTGTCTCAAAACAAAGATTTATTCAGCCCACCGGAACTGCCATACATTTCATTGCTGCTCTCATAAAGAAACATGGCAGGCAGCTCCTTCTGGTCTGTAGCTATCTGGAACTTTTTCCATTTGCATTCTTCCTTCATGCAGTTTTTAAAGAAACACTGTAAAGTGTCTGCAAAGGTTATCAATTACATCATCACCTAGAGCATCAAGCCTCATCCTCACCAATTATAACCCACTGAATGATGAAAAGCACGTACTGAAAAACTGTCAAGAACAGTTCGTGCCTAAGCAATGAAACAATAGAATGGAGTTCAAAATAACTTAGAGACAAAGCAAAAACTTCACATTCATTCCCACAACTGAGTTAATAAAGAAGTATATTTCTTGATTGTGGATCATAAAAAAATCTGACTCTGAGGCACAAGTATTCAGCTTCAGCTGTTTTTAACATAACACATCAGGGTAGATCAAGCCCTTAATTATGATTTTTAAAGGACTACAATTATATTGCTAGGACTTTTAGTTCAAAACTCTAAATTTTCTATTATTCTCATTATTGTGGTGCATGAAGATAGAGGCTTGACTTTGACCTTCTAAAAGCTCTAATATGATGCTAGATTATAGTGCCTTGAGACAGTGAGATGATATAAGAAAGGACCAGAAGCCCTCTTGACAACAACCTCTCAGTGGGTTGGCATGACAGTGTCTGCTTTCCTAGGGAAGATTTCAAAACTATTACTACAATCTATGCTACAATTTGGATTGTCCTCCAAAAGACAAGTGTCCTCTGTGTGCTAAAAGCTTGGTCCCTTTATCAAGGGTACTGGGAGATCTTCAGGTCATGTAGACATGCCCTTGAAGGGGATTATGGGACTGTAATCTCTTCTCTCCTTTTTCCATTTCCCGACCATTATGTGAGCAATTTTGCTTCTCAGGTGCTCCTGCCAAGATGTGTTGCGTCACAATATGCCCAAAATGGCCATTCAGTCAGGAATTTAGATTCCCCCCAAAAGAGCTTTGTGTTATTTTCTCTTTACAGGTTGATATCTCAGGTATTTGTTATAGTAACAGAAAGCTAACAAAGTTGGTGATGGTATTTATTCAGAATCTATTCTATATTTGATATTTAGATATAATAGACCTTTATATGCAATCAACATTCTGTCAGGCAACAAATATTTATTGAAGATTTTCTTTGTATCTGATGTGGTACCCCATACTATAAGGGTAACACTGATTAGTCATGAGTCAGTAGATAGCTTAGTATTCATCTCTGTACCTTGATCATGGGTAGATCCCAATTCTTCCTCCAAACGTATGTCACAACTCAATTTTTACATTGTTTTACTTTGGAAAGTCTTTTCAGAGACTTTTCATCATTTTCTAGAACTTCTGTCACAAAGCACTAAACACTTATTCGATGTATATTTGTCATTTCACAGTTCTGAAGGTCTGAGTCCAAGTCAAGACATCTACAGAGTTTGACACCTTTAAGTACTGTGAGAAGCATCTGTTCTGTGCCTCTGTGCCAGCTTCTGATGTTTGTTTTGTCATTCACTGGGCTTTAGAATCAGCATACAGGTCTCTGCCTTCAGGTTCACATGGCATTCCCACATTATGTACAAAACTGTGTCCAAGTTTCCCCCTTTTTTATAAGGGTTCCAGTCCTTTACTAGGGCCCTTTTTAATAACCTCAGTTTAACTTTATTATTTTACTAAAAAAACTATTATCAAGTAAGGCCATAGTATGGTGGGACAAGAACTTGACACACTTTTTAGGGGCACAATTCAACTCATAACCAACCTCCAGAGCAAAGGCCCTCATCATTTTCCACTAAGATGTATAAGCATGATAACATTCATATGAAGAACAGAAAGCCAAAGAATGTCTGAACATAGCCCATTCTACTCAGTTGTACTCTTTGTCCTCTCCCCTCATCAAAATATTTTTAAGTGTTTCATTCAAACATAGTAAAACTGCACTTCACCAGCATACTGTGATACTTGGTACAGTCTCAACTGTTAAAGGCTAGGGTGTTAATGAGATGAGCTTTGGAGTCACAAAGTTCTTAGAATTAGCAGTAATTTCATTCTTCTCTTGCAGGTCTCAGAACAAATATGCTAATAAATCACACTAATTCTACCTTCATAAATATATCTATAATCTGTCCATGTCACACACCCTCCTCTGCTGCACACTGGTCCAGCTCTCCATCTTCCATGAACTATTACAATAACATCCTAAGTGGCCAGATGCCCATCATCATCCTTGCCTGCTCCCAGGCTATTTTAAAAACACTAGCCCCCCTCAAAAAAATCTCTGAAAATGAGTCAAAACACATCACCCTCCCAAAACTTCCCGCATCTTATTAAGAGGAAAACTAAGAAACTTGCAGAAGTTCCAAGGCTTTACATAATCCAGCCCATCACCCTGCTTATGTTATCTCCTATGGTTCTCTCTCTTTTTTAATATTTATTTTTTGTTGTTTTTGAGAATTTCATGCATGAGTATTGTCTTTGCATTGTTTCCATCTCTACAGGCTCCCTCCAATGCCTCTCCACTCCATCTCAATTTCTTATCCTCTTCTTGATTATTGTATATACTAACATATGATGCACTGAGTCCATTTAGTGGTGCTCATGCATCCCTGTGTTTATGTCTGTCCATTTGGGATTAGATAACCATGCAGGGAGCTAGTCCCTAGAGGTAACTGATTCTCCCTCAGCAGCCATTGACAGCCTGTAGCTCTTCATCCTGAGGTAGAACCCCATGCCATTCTCCCATCAACCTTGGAATGGTCACTGGTTTTGTCATTATACAGATATGATTAGACTTCTATACTGTGAACATTTCATTAGTGTGGTATGATAGGCTTCCCTATTATACCTAGCGTATATTAACTGCTAGCAGGTCTCTTGTTCTTCTAGCTATTACATTCTTTCTTCCCTGTCTTCTGAGATGTTCCCTGAACCTTACTTAAGTGTAAAGGTTGCATTGAAGATGTGTCATTTAAATGTGAGGCTGGGCACCTCACAGTCAGCTGCTTAAAAAAATCTTGAAAATACTATTATTAACATTGCTGTCATAAATTCCAGTTCTACCACTTATGTCTTATGATGCTAGCCAAGTTATTTATTCTCTTTGTGTCCTGAATTCTTCATTTGAAAAAATGGATATAAACCTAACTCTCATACTTCTTGAAATGCTTAACTGAATTGATACATAAAACACTTCAATATATCATCTGAGTGGTAGCTGTCATTAACCTAGTTATTTGTCCCTAGCACTGCAACAGATCTATCGAAACCTTCTGCATGCGCCTTCATCACTCCCAGTGTTCAGTGAGCATCGGTGGCTCTTCCTGTGTGCTCTCTAAAAAGGAGTATAGTCTTCATGTAACTGCCTTCGTTTTGAGGGCTACACCCTATTGTATCAGTTACTTTTCTGTTGCTGAGATAGAAACCATAACCAAGGGAACTTATAAAAGGAAGAGTTTATTTATCTTACAGTTCCAAAGGGGCAAGAATCCATCATGGCAGGGAAGCATGACAGCAGAGGTGGCTGGAGTAGGAGCAGAAGCTAAGTGCTCACATCTTTAAGCAGACGCAGGAAGCAGAGAGCAACTGGAGATCTGGCAAGGTTTAATAACTCTATAAGCCTTCCCCCAGTGGTGTTCTTTCTCCAGCATGGGCACACTGTCTAAGACCTCACAACACAGCAGCATCAACTAGGGACAAAATGTTCAAATACTTGGAGCCTGTGGGGGACATTCTCATTCAAACCACCACACTTGTGATGTTCAATAGAAAGAAGATCTCATGCCTGGTATAAGTCTATAGAAGGTCTCCCCACTGGCTGTTTGTTCATCTTCTCTGAAGCTGTCTGGAAGTCAGCTTCTTCACTGTCTAAGGAATTCAAAGTGCCCTGGGATGCATTTTGTGATTAGCCCTCTGTCAGCCAAAGAGATTCCCACCACTGAACAAAGAGATAGAACAGCAAGCTACTTTCTGACATCTCTCAAACCAACATTTGCATATTTTCATCCATCAAATGTGAGAATGGATAGGGCTACCATCTCTTATTCCTCCTCCTCATAACTCAGGGTTGTTTTGCCATCTCTCTATTTTTCATATTCTAAATGCCTCAGCCCATGGCAACATTTAAACTGAAGATAATAGCCAGCCCCAAACAAGAGGAGAAAAGATTGATTTGGTATCTTGAATTTTTAGAATGGGAGTAGAGGGGTATGCATTAAATTCTCATCTTCAAGAGGAAGAGAAGGGGAAGACATTATTACAATTCTGTAAGTTCTGCATTGTTTCTAGGGCTGGAAGAATATTTATAGTTCTTCCACAGGAAATTTAGACTATGTTATTATATGGCAAGAGAGAATTAAAATTACAGATGAAATTAAAGCAATCAATTAGCCACAGAAACCTAACATACCCAGTGAATGTAACTCTTTATCCACTTGGCTGTCTTCTCCTCTAGGTTAGCCCAACAATACTACTTGTGGTGGTTTGAATGACAGTGTCCCCCACAGGCTCCAAGAATTGGAACATTTTGTCCCCAGTTGATGGAGCTGTTTTGGGAAGTCTCAGAAGGTGTGGCCATGTTGGAAGAAGTACGTCACTGGGGCCTTACAGAGTTCTTAAGCCTTGCCAGATCTCGAGTTGCTCTTTGCGTCCAGTGCCTGCTTGAAGATGTGAGAGCTTAGCTTCTGCTCCTACTCCAGCCACCTCTGCCACCATGATGGACTCTTGCCCCTTTGGAATCATAAGCTAAATAAACTCATCCTTTAATAAGTTCCCTTGGTCATGGTGTTTCTATCACAGCAATAGAAATTAGTATGTAACTAATACTAATGGAATTTCTCCATAGCATAACAAACAGGTGGCCACCCTTATCAGCAGGCAGTCCTCCCAACTGTGGTTGTGGAGTCTTTGCAAATTTTTTTATCTCAAGTGAGAGCCTCTATCAATCCCAGCACCCTTAACCTAATTCCATCAAGCTGCATGAGCAATGAATTATAGTGCATTTCATGCTTAATGACTGGGACCTCCTGTGGTAGGCTCTGGGCCAGCATTTGAGCTGCTTCCTGCTACTACTCATCAAGCCTGGCTCAGGACAAATTCCCATGCCATCATTCCAGAATCAGAGCCTGTTTGACTTCAGTGCCCATGCCCTGATCCCATGTACCTTACTACTTCTTGGTACCCAATCAATAAAGTCAAATGATCCAAGTCTCTTCCCATCAACCTAACATGGGAGCAGAGATGCCTGTGGAGCTCCATCCCTGACCTGCTGGAGACAACTAATTTATCTAAAATTGATTGAATAGTGGAACCTTAGTTCACATGTTGGATGGATAGTTCCTAGTTTATGTGCAGAACACTGTGCCAGGCTTTCTGGACAGCTCCATGTCTCCACACTGTTCATCTACCAATTCTGCAAAATGGAACATATTCTGGATAGAGGAAATAGGCATGTGAAGAAATCTGTAGCTGAGGCTTATGACCTCTTTGGTCCTTTCATTGCTACACAAAACAGTCAAGGGAGCTTTAAAATGCAAACCTGTCCACATCTTACCCATGATTTCTTATTCTCCTTCAGTTTCTTCAAGGAAGAAAAAATGAGCATTGCCTGTAAGGGTCTACATAATCTTCCCCTACCTTTAATTATTCTGATTTCATTGCATTATGGGCAAACTACATTACATGATATCTATATTGCATCTTGAACAGTCTTCCCATAGTATGTGGTCATCTTAATGACTTCTCCAGTCCCTCTTGCATCTTCTTGATCTCAAAGCTCCCTCAGCTTTGGCCTTCTGTCTGCTCCTGTTAAGCCCCACACGTCCTCTTCTATTGGGAATATGCTTCCTCAACCTCCCAACCACACTGTACCTACATAATTTCTACCATCTTGAAGATCTCCAGTTACTCAAGGCAGCACTGTCTGGCTCTGCAGAACAGATCAGTTTGCCTCACGTGCTCACATAGATTTGTGTAATTATAACAGCTTTATTGAGACATAGTTTACAAACCACTCATTTCAGTCATTTAAGGTCTCCAATGCAATGGTCTTTAGTATATTCACAGAAATTTGCAAGCAACCACCACATTCAGTTTTAAAACTTTGTCATCAACCATTAAAAAACTCAGACTCCAATAGTAATTCCTTACTTTTTCCAACCATGTTAACCCTTTATAGTCACTAATCTCTCTGTTTCTATGGATTTGCCTAGACATTTATAAAGATAGACTCATATAGTGTGGGGTCTTTTGTGTCTGGCCTCTCTTGTTTTGCCTAATGTTCTCCAGGGTAATTCATGCTGCAGCGTGCATCAGTATTCCATTTCTTTTTGCTGACAAAAAAAATATTTTGTGGCATAGTTGTACCACATTGTATTCTACTCATCACATTAGGGAAACCTGGCTTCTTTTTAATGGACCTATCAGTATAACAGATCATAAATACATTTTATGTTATTATTTCTTAATATTGCCTTCTTTGTGTGTGCATTTATGGGAAGGTACCCAATGGTGGAGGGTATGTGTGGAGTGGTGTGTGTATGTGTGTGTGTGTGTAGTGTATGCACACATATATGTGTGGCTGCAAGTGCCTGTGTGCATTTAAGCAAAGACCAAAAAGAGGATGTCAAGTGCTCTGTTCTGTTCTCTCTCCATCTTATTTCTCTCAGGGCCTCTCATTGTACCTAGAGCTTGCAGTTCCCTTCAGCACTAGGCTACCTGGCCATCTAGCCCCCAGGATCCTCCTAATCTTCACTATCTCTCTACCACTTGGGTTACAGGTGGCCACAATGAGGCCTGGCTCTTACATGGGTGTTGGAGATCTGAACTCAGGTCTTCAAGCTTATATAGCAAGTACTCTTTCCCATTGAGCCATCTCACCATCCTGATACCTGCTTCTCAGATAAGGCAGTAAGCTGTTGCACTAAATTTTTCCCTTCCCCCTCTTGCCCTCACTTGCTCAGGGTCTCGTGGTCCTGACATGGATCAACAAAACCAGCATAACACATTTTTATCTTGGGTTTCTCATGGTTTATATGACAGGGTGGGAGCGACTTGCAAAGAGACAGCTTTACATAACTTACAGGTCATTCAAGCCCTGCCCACAGTCTCCCTTAGCTTTTGCCTGCTCCCCACCGTCTGTGAGTGCCCCCTCTCGCTTCCATGCCCTGCGGGATGCCTCCCCCATTTACCCTGGTGATCGAACACTTTCTGGTCCCAGCTCTGGACCTAGCACACCCTTGGCTAGCTCTCTCTCTCTCTCTCTCTCTCTCTCTCTCTCTCTCTTCCAATCTTGCTGCTGCTAGCTCTGCTGGCTGGCAGCTAGGCTCCACACCACTTCCCAGGGTGCCCTGTGGTCACCAGTTGCCCCATGCTTGTCAGAGGAATGAGCAATTTCCAGGCTACAGAACCCTCAAGAGGGCAAGTATTATGTCCACTGTTTGCTTCTAACTGTGTTTTCATCATCAACAAATATCAGGTGAATGAGGAATAAATAAAAGCAGTAGGAAAAGAAAGCAAGGATCAGGCATGGTGGAGCATGCCTTTAATCCCAGCACTCCAGAGGCAGAGGCAGGCAGATTTCTATGAGATTGAAGCCAGTCTAGTTCTCATAGTGAGTTCTAGGCCAGTTGGGGCTATAAGAAGACTAGCTCAAAAAGACAAAAACAGCAAAGCAAGAGATAAGGAAAGTAAAAGGGGGTGTGGTGGATAGCTTCAGTTGTCTACTTGACACATCTGGGTAGAGAAAGCCTCAACTGGGGAATTGACTCCATTGGACTGGCCTGTGGCCATGTCTGTGGGGCATTGTCTTGATTTTTGAGTGGTGTGTGTGGGAGGGCCCAGCATGCTGAGGGTGGTATCACCCCTAGGCAGATTGTTCTGTATTATATAAGAAATCAAGCTGAGCATGGACCAGCAAAGCAAGTCAATAAGCAACATTCCTCCATGGCCTGTGCTCCAGCTTCTGCCTTCAAGTTCCTTCCCTAAGTTCTTACCTTGGACTTCCTGATGAACTGTGACCCAGGAGATGTAAGCCAAATAAACCCTTTCTTCCTCATGTTGGTATTGGTCAGAGTGTTTTGTCACAGCAATTGAAAGCAAACTAGAACAGAAATTAGTACCAGGATTGTGGGTTATTATTGTGACAGACCTGACCTTGATGGTTTTGGGAGGATTGTGGAAGCATTTGGAACTCTGGGCTGGAAAAGCCATTGAGTGCTTAGAGTTTGTTGCTGTGGAGCTTGCAATAGTTATGCTGAAAGAGTTGTGGATGACGGAGGCCTGGATTGCGAAGCTTCGAAGGGAAACAGACACTATCAGGGCTGTTTGTGTGATACCTTGAATTAAGAATCTGTGGGTTCTGGTTTGCTGGGACTGAATAATCAGCTGTGATTGAGAACAGAACTACTGAAGTAAAACCTTTGCCTACTGGGACAATTGATGCTGGTCAGCTGGGGCTGAAAAAAATCAGCTGTGAGTAACAAAAGACCAATATCATTGAGGTGAATCTTCTAGGAAGTATTTCCTCAGGGTCAGCACACAGAAACTGTGATCTAGAGGGAGCTTGAGCCTCCATCTCAAGCTGGAAGCAGGACTTGGTAATGTGTAAGAGTCTCCTGCATGGTTCTGGTGTTGAAAACATGAAGGGATCATAGAGAACAGATGAGGCTTGGAACCCTGAGAGGCCAGGAAAGGCCATTGATGAAAGTACAGTCTTAGTTTCAGTGAAGACCCCCAGGATTGAAGGGGTCATGGAGAGAATCTGAGGCTTTGCACCCTGAGAGGCCAGAAAAACCCATTGGTGAAGGTACAGACACAGTTTCAGTGGGGACCCAGCTTTTTGGAGATGCCAGGACCATGGGAAGACCACCAAGAGCAGCAACAGGTGTGGAATGGAACCCGCCTGGGCCTGCAAGATGAGCTGTGTGTGCTGTGGATGCCAAAGACAGAGAAGTGGAGCTCCCAAAACCCTTTGGAGCCCAGAAGATCATGAGTGAATCTTAGATGTCCAGCTTTGAGCTACTTTGCTGGACTTAGGTTTTACTTAGGTGTACACAATTCTTCCCTTTTGAAATGACAGTACTTCTTTTAGATTTTACAGGTGTCCACAGTTAAGAGACTTTTAAAAGAGGCTATGGACTTTTAAGTGTTTGGATTTTTAAAGACTATGGGATTTTTAAGGTCGTACTGACTTATGATGTTGTGATACTGTTAACATCATATCTTGGGGACAAGAAATGGAAAGGTTGTGGTTTAATAGTTATGTGTTTATGTGTCAAGTTGACAAGGGGCCAATTGTGCTGGATAGCTTTAGTTGTCAACTTGAACATGTGGGTAGAGGGAGCCTCAGTTGGGGAATTGCCTCCATCGGACTGGCCTGTGGCCATGTCTGTGGGGTATTTTCTTGGTTTTTGAGTAATATAGGAGAGCCCAGCCCACTGTGGGTGGTACCACCCCTAGGCAGGTTGTTCTGTATCATATAAGAAAGCAGATTGAGTATGGGCTAAGGAAGCAAGTCAGTAACAGTGACCCTCCATGGCCTGTGCATCAGCTCCTGCCTCCAGGTTTCTGCCCTGAGTTCCTATGTTGGACTCCCTGATGAACTGTGACCCAGGAGATGTAAGCCTTGCCTCCCCAAGTTGGTATTGGTCAGAGTCTTTTGTCACAGCAATTGAAAGCAAACTAGAACAGTGGGGAAGGAAAGGAAAGGGAAGGGAAGGGAAGGGGAGGGGAGGGGAGGGGAGGGGAGGAGAGGAGAGGAGAGAAGTGAAACACTGGGGAGGAGCAGGGATAAGCACACTTTCCCTCGGGGAAGGGAAAGATGGAAGGGAAGGGAAGAGGAAGGGAAGGGAAGGGAAGGGAAGGGAAGGGAAGGGAAGGGAAGGAAAGGAAAGGAGCACAGAGCAAAGAAGTCGGAGCAACAGAAGTGGGCTGATTTTTCCTCTAGTAGGGGGACTTTCCCCTTCATATGTCCAGGAACATATGTCTCTAATTGCCTCAGCATTCACCTTTGGGCAGAATACTTGGTACTCAACATCAGCTGAGACAAGATCTGGAAAACTTGACTTCGAGGCCATTAGAAACCTCCTACAAGGAGACGATCTTAAGAAACTCCCCACCTTACCATATCCTGAAATCAAGCATTTCCAGCCCAACTCAACTGCCTCCTACACATGTGCTCCTCAGTGTCCCAACTCTCACTCTGAAAATGTTAAAAAGCCTTTTAAATAACAGCCTGGTGGAGCTGCAAGTGGTGGGAGTGTAAAGAAAATCCAATTCAAGACTCAAGCTGCCAGCTTTCCAGCCATGATCAGATATGTCTAGCTCTCATTTTTCTCTGAGGTCAAAGGTAAATGTGACCAACTTTGGAGAATCACCACAGCCTGCTGTGCCGAAAGATGTGTGAAAAGCAAAACCTTTGCCAAGAGAAAAGAGGAAATGGACTGTCCAGAGCAGTCCCTGCTGGGAAAAGCAGTTTGGGTGAATGACAGTTGCCTGCTGCTAAATGAAGATACAGTTTTAAGAAAACGATGTTTCACTTTCCAACACTTCATACTTATAACACAGACCACACCACACAGTGTGTAACACAGACTGAGAATTAGCTTTAGTGATGTCTAAGCATTCATATGAGCTCACTCCGTGACAGGCACAGGGCTAAGTATCTGCTGCTGAGCCCTCACAATGGTGTTATGAAGTAGGTTTGATGGCCCCATTTTGTAAAGGAAGAACAGAAAGTTGGAGGAGGTATGGATTTTATTTTATTTTATTTTTTAGTAGTGATAAGCTCCATGTTCCATGTTCTGGTTTTGTTCTGTTTGGTTGTGTTGTGGTGCTGGGCATGGAATCCAGAACCAAGTGCATGCTAAACAAGCACCTTGCCACTGAGTTGAACCTCCAGCCCAATGCTCTGTGTTCTTCTAAAAATAATAATTTTTTACTAATTCTTTGAGAACTTCATACAATGTATTTTGATCATATTTCCTCCCCCTCCAACTCCTCCCAAATCCACCTCTACTTCCCTACCCACCCAACTTCCTGTTCCCCTTTTTTCTCTTTTGAGTACAATACATGTCACCCAAATACTCTTGAGTGTGGAACCGTCCCAAGATCGTGATTGAGCAAGGGTCACACCCTTAAAGAAAACTGTCTCTTTCTGTTCAGGCAACTACTGAATGTCAATAGCTCCTCAGCGAGGGGTGAGGCCTTCTGCCCACTTCCCCCTCCCCCTTCCATGCTGGGATTTTGTCTGACTAGAGCTCACCTGAGTCTTCTACATGCTGTTTCCTTCCATGTTCTTAATCACCAGGCTAAGCATGTGCTTGTCAGAAGACTGAGTTCTACACAAGTGCTGACTGACCTTCACCAGATGTACAGACCATAGACAACTCATTTAATTACTGTGGCCTCCATTTTTTTTTCAGTTGTAAGAGAATTAATGTCTGTTCAGTCTTACAAGAATATGAGTATCAGACTGACATCCAATGACATACAAGTCACTATAAAAATAATTAAAACCCTGGAGGAATTTGTATAAATAGCATAATACTATCATACATTGAATTTTCATTAATTAATAACCTGGAATCCACATATATGAATCTTGGAAGTTACTAGTTTATATGGGGAGAGTTTGCAGTGAAATTCTAGTGGGAAAGAGGTAGAATCGCAGAAACTGTGTGGTTCTACTTATGTCATCTTAGCTAATCCTTATCATTTCATCCATCAAATTTACTGCTCTCAGTTGAGCAATATTTTGCAATTGTATTTTCTGGTCCATTGAAGTTTAAGGATACTGTCAAGCTGTGACAAGAGGAGTCAAGGTTTATTGAATATATAATTTAACTATGTGTCCTATATCCATTTAAAATCAGAAAGAGCCAATAGAGTTGTCTGTAAATGTTGATCAGAATGAATCATTGACTTACCTACACATCATCTTTTCAAGCTAAATAAATACAACATAACTTCTCAGAATCCCACATATTGCCATGTGGAACAAAATCTGAATCACAGTTTCCTTTGTCTTAGGAGAACTTCTGAGCATAGTTCATGATTCTTGGCACTTGTGATTGATTCTTACCTGGTGGAAAAAAACCCATATTGACGTCTTCGCAGCACGTCATCCTTGGAACATTTTCCTTCGCTCCTTTTGACTCATCCAGCATTTGAAGACCTTTATGGTGCATCGCTAATGCTATATCACATTTAAATGTCAGCTTTGCACAGAATAGATATATGTAGTGAATCATTATTAATCAACCAAGTCGAGTAAATAACTTTCCAGATAAACATATCTGTCCTCAGGGAGAGTTGACTCTGCAGTTAAGAGCACTTGCCGCTCTTGTAGATGACCAGAGTTTGATTCCCAGAACCCACATGGCAGCTAACAACTGTCCATAACATCAGTTCCAGGGGATCTGATGCCCCCTTCTGATCTCCACAGGCATTGCATGACATAGGTGTATGTACAGACATTCAGGCAATACACTCATACACATAAAATAAAATTAATAAAATAGTTTTTAAAAGGCAACTTTCCTCCTTCCTCTACATAATTAAATCTCCTGACCATCTCTATATTTTTCAAGCAGGCTGAGAGTCAACTTGAAATCCTGATAAATTTTCTGACTAAAATTGCATCACTCTAAGAATCTATCACAGTAGTGTGTCCTGCCTTAACTAATATAGATGGAAAGGCCCTATACTCATAGATAGTGTAAAAATAGACTATAGATAACCACAAGCAATCAAGGAACAAGAAGGTCAAGTTATAAAACACTGTCAGAGGAAGAATTACAAGGTGAGCAATAGCCATTCCCTTGTTGGGAGGACAGTATTAAACTGTTTTATTTAATAGCATAAGTGACACTCACTATTCTGCCCATGGGTATATGTTATGTAAATTAATCTGTGACATTTAAACAGAGAATTAGCCTGATATGACTAGAATCTTCAATTCTAGATA
Organism: Nannospalax galili; assembly: GCF_000622305.1. Lineage (NCBI taxonomy): Eukaryota > Metazoa > Chordata > Mammalia > Rodentia > Spalacidae > Nannospalax > Nannospalax galili. Next base: position 738,803 of record NW_008333035.1, read on the forward strand.
GTGAATCCTTATTCACATTTCCCTAATGTGTGGCTCACAAGCCCAAGCTAATCTTCTTAGACCACACTATCGACTGAATGTTCTTTGTTGAGGATGGAAGTGAGGTCAGCCATTCTACATGTTCATGTGCATCTGTCTTCTGTGTGGAACAAGAGAGTGCATTTCTAAGACTATGAACTCAGTAATCAAATAACATTGAATATACCCATACTATATGGAAACCAAACCCTTGGTCTTACTTTCAACAAGTTCCAATCATCAAAACTTGCCAGATCCCAGTGTTCTGGTATGCCCTGGAAACCCAGCTACTATCCTAAATATGGAGTGCTCTGCAATTGCAGAAGGAATGTAACACAGGCCAATAACCCAAGGAATCCACTGAGAGATAATTAACATTGAGCTTGGATTACTGGAGCTCCCTATTAGTGTTCCCGTGTTCTCCTATCACCAGTTGAATGTGTTTAGCAAAGAACATGCTTAAAACAACTTCTATCCCTGTTAAAATCCCAATTTTCCTAGGGAAGTTGTAAATCCTCCTATAATCTACCCCCATGTCTGTCTCACCAACTTCACCTTTTGTCTTTCCAATCCCTATTCCCTACCTCCTGACTCCCCAATTTCACTACCAGAACCAACATGCTTTATTTTACACAGCTCTTCCCCCTGCCTGGCACATAGCCCTCAGCTCTATTTTGCTGGGCAAGCTCATCCTCAGGTTTCAGTCTGAATTTAGATATCCTTTTCTAAGATCAGACTTCAGCAAACCCTGCTCCATTCTCCCCTGAGAGATCCCTAATACCTTGGCCTCTTCCTTTTACAGTAGCCAACATGCATTGTCAAGGCCAGCATACTGTGTCCACAGGCCTAAAGCAGCCAGAAAACTTTACATCTTCTTCTTCCAGTTTCCCTAGTATTTACTAGCATAACATTTACTACTGCAAAACTCTAAATGAAAATTTACTGATTGGACAGTTAATTTAGATATGCAGGTAAGCTCTGTCCCAAGATGGCATCAATATCAGGTACGGACATGGATAGGATAGTTGCATCTCCATTCATAGCAATAGAGAAATCTGCATTAATGAAATACAGGAGCCTCTTATAGTATTTTAATCCCCTGGAGTTTCTTCTGTGACCCCTTTATCGCATACCTGAGTATTTGGTGCCTACCAGGTCATATACTTTTTCCTCAAAAAATTCATTTATCAGTGGGTGTTACAATCCCTAATTCTATCCAGATGAACATCATTCCCCAACATTTAGGATGAAAATGCTGAATCAAAAGGTGTATTAATTATTCTGCCTGCATGGTCTAGGCCACCTAACCAGCTGGTAGAGCCTGAGGGTCACTCAGAAGCAACCTCTTGTGATTTTACATTAGCCTAAGAGCGCTCAGTAAACCTGAGTGCATCACCTGTGTTCTGCACAAGATAAATTGTGGGCCAGTCACGCACGACACACTCAAGGAAAACATCATTATTCTAGTCATTATTCCAAACAGCAAACGCTGCTGCTCAGCAAGGCGTGAGTGTCCTAGTGTTGCCAGTTGTCTTTTTTTTTTTTCTCCCCAAATTGCCTGATTCAAATTAGCTGTATTCAGTGCAACTTAAATGAAATCAGAGAAAACAATTTTGGATATCAGTATTTCTCAGCCATGGGGACAGCTCTATTTTTGAGTCAGGATCAGTGGTGAGAGGTACTTCAGGTAATTTTTTCATTCATATCATTATAGCTAAGGACATGGTCTCTTGCATATAAAACTGTATTCAGCTTCCAGCCCTTCCACTTACTTCCAGGGAAAGACTTCCATAGTTCTCTCTATCTCAAAGTGTTTCGTCCTCTGTAAAGATGGTCACAGAATAAACAGTTTACAGTGATGTGGTTAAAATATGAAATGTCAGTCCATGTAAACTACGTATAGAGACTGCCTTACAGAATGCCATAAGTGTCCTCACTTTGTGGGGTTATTGAGTTGCTTACAGTTTCCTCGAGTGTTCAGTATACAGTAAACACTCAATAAACAAGACTCATCTTTAGTCCTAACTGAAACTGGTTTGATGGTTACATCTGCAGAAGAATCTTTGTAGTTTAATCACATGTATTCCTTGACAATTTCATATGTGTGTACAAAGCATTCTGATTACACTGCCCAGTCTTCTCATCGCCTTCTCACTCCTGTCAACTGCCATCTCCCTCAAGTCTTCCACCTGCTTTAATGTTGTTTTGCTTCTGTCTTGTGACCCACTGAATTTAACCAAGAATTTCCATATGGGGGGCTGGAAAGACAGCTCAGCAGTTAAGTGCACTGACCACTCTTGCTAAAGACCAAGGTTTGGTTCCCAGCAGCCACATTGCAATTAACAACCATCAATAACTCCAGTGCCAGGAAATCCAAGTCCCTCTTCTGGCCTCCACAGGCATTGCATTCACTTATACACATGCCAGCAATATACATAAAATAAAAATAAATAGGGGCTGGAGAGATGGCTCGGTGGTTAAGAACACTGTTCTTGAAGAAGACCCGGGTTCAAATCCCAACACCCACATGGCAGCTAACAACTGTCTATAACTCCAGTTCTAGGGGATCCAACAGCCTCTTCTGTCTTCCGCAGGCATTGCACGACATGGGTGCACTTACCTACATGCAGGCAATACATGCATACACATAAAAATAAAAATAATAATAAATAAAATATTTTTAAAAAATAAAGTAATATAAAAATAAATAAATTAAATTGTTTTAAAATCCACATGAGCATGATATGGTGCTATGCACTGGAGTGTGGGAGACTTACCAGTGGCTACACAGCTCAAGTCAAAGACTTCCCCACCCCATGATCTGTTAACAGCAAATAGTTCCCCCAGAGAGGGGTAGGGTCCAATGATACTCTCTCCATCCATGCCTGAATGCTGACAGGACCAGTGTTGTGCAGACCAAAGGCAGAGGGGCCCAGTTGCTAAGTTCATGATTACAAAAGCCATGTCATGCCCAGAAGATGGTAGTTCATATCCTTCTTCCCCATCACCCTGTCCTTATATTCATTCTGACCCTCTTCAACAGTGTTCTTTGAGCCTTCTTGTTCAGTACTTTGAGTCTGCATTCACTACTTTCACTGCCAAAAGAAGCTTCACTATTTGAAACTGAAACATAGATTTAGAAATAAATTTTATTATGTGTGTGTGTGTATGTGTGTGTGTGTGTGTGTGTGTGTGTGTGTGTGTGTGAAAGGAGGCCCAAAGGACAAAGGTTCTCTCCTTCTTCTATATGGGTCTCAGGGATCAAACTCAGGTCATCAGACTTGGCAGCAAACATCTACCCACTGAGCCATCTCATTGGCCTTAAACAGAGACATTTAGGAAACATTTAGATGGAAGTATGTCACGAAGCTCGTTTAGCAAAGAAACAATAGTAAGTTCTCCCTGGGGCTTATGATTTCCCTGGCTATAGGCTTTTGATCAGGTTTATAGTAGCAAGTATGAAATTCCTCCTGTGGAGCAGACATCAAATTCACATTAGAAATAAGTTGGTTACTATTATAATAATTATGCCACTATTGTGCCAGACATTTTGTGCCTGGTAGGTCAGTTTTGTAGCATAGAAGGGCCACCGGTGGGTAAGGTCATTGATGTCTTTTGCCTGAATAGCACCTGCCAGAAGTATGTAAGCCAGCCTACAGGGAAGAAGTTTCTGTTTTGGTTCCAGCTGGATTTATCTGCATCTTACAATAAAATGACTTCAGCAACCAGGTCTTACCATTTAGTTCCGATGGGGAACCAAGAGCCATAACAGTAGCCTGTGTTGTTTTGGGATCCCCCTAGACCTTCCTGGGTTTAGCCAAAACCTAATAGGAATGTATGCCATACCTAGCACTAGAATTTTTGTTTGGTCACCCATGGCTTCTGGGATTGACATTATACACCCATGCAGAATGCTTCCATTCAAACTCTTTTTAAAAGACAAACTTTTTTTTCAATTTTTACAAAAACTTTATTGAGAATTTTATACATGCATATAAGGTGTTTTGATCAAACCCATGCCCACTCCCTCCCCTCCAACATTCCCTCCTCTGAAGAGGTAACCCTAAAATCTTTTAAGGATTAGATCCAAGCTCCCAAATACTTTTGATATTTTTGGCATTTGGAACGGAGTATGTTGCTAAGAGGCCCAAGGACATTTTGACTTTTAGCCAAGAAACTGGCTTCATTTCTTTGGGGTCTTTTTACCCTAACTGCCTAGCCAGTTCCTACCTCCTATTCTTATCACACCATCCCCTGAAGGGGTTACCCAAATTGCCAATAGGGAATAGGGACATAGACCACTCTGGCTTCTTCCATGCTGAACAGGGACGCAGGGTGAGGCAATTGAAGTACCCCTTCAGCGGGTCTATCTAAAAGACTCCCAAATTGCACAACTCTTGTCTCTAAGGGGAAAAGAAAGCTCTTGAATCATGAATAGGAGATGTAAAGGAGAAGTAAAGGCAAGAGTAATTAGCATTACAAGTTCTAGACAGGGAACTAGAAAAAAGTCAGAACAGGGCAATTTTCAAATGTTCACATGAGAGTCCATTGGAGTTTCTTGACAAGGGTTTCCAAAAGCATCCCTCTACTGGGTTCTTCCTCATTTTTCTTTAAAATACAAACATTTTTTATTAGCTTACAGAGTAGTGTGTTTCCCTATGACTTCTTCATACCTCTTCAGTTTGGGCTATCCCTCTCCCCATCCCCTCCTGTGCCCTATTCGTACATTCCCTTCCCCATTGAAAGTTTACCATCCCCAACAGTCCCCTCCCCTACTTTCATTCCTCATGTGTTCTACTACTACTACTACTACTAGTCCCCTTCTTTTAGGCCTCTCACTTTCCCCCATTACCCCTTCCTAGTTTTATGATCTGTACAGTCATTCCAAGTTAACACATGAATCTAAAATTCAAAACTGTGATCGATCCCCATATGAGAAAAAATAGCAGTATTTGTCTTTCTGGGTCTAAGTTATCTCATTCAACATACTTTCCAGTGCCATCTATTTTCCTGCAAATTTCATGCTTGTTTTCTTTACAGCTGAGCAATATTCCATTGTGTATATGTACCACATTTTCATTATGCGTTAATCAGTTGATAGACCTCTAAGCTGCTTCCATTTCCTAGCTATCATGACTAGAGCAGGATGGAATGAATGTGAATGAGCAAGCAGCTCTTTAGCATGATTTCATATTAGCTAGCTTTCTATTGCTGTGATAAAACACTGACCGAGACCAACTTGGGCAGTAAAGGGTTTGTTGCATCTTACACTTCCAAGTAATAGTTCATCCTCGAAGAAAGTCAGGTAGGAATACAGGACAAGAACCTGGGGGCAGGAACTGAAGCATGGACCACAAAGGTATGCTGCTTACTGGCTTGCTCCTCTGGCCTGTGCTGGAACCACCACCTCAGGATCGCTCCACCCACAGTGGTCTGCACATTCCCGTATCACTCAGCTATTAAGAAAATGCCGCACAGACATGCCCACAAACCAACCAGATAGAGGAAACTTCTCTATCTATTTTGTCAACTTGACACACAAGCTTATCATTTTAAACCATAACCTTTCCTTTCTTATTTATCCCCAAGATCATATGTTAACATTGTAATATAAAATACAGTACAAGCTTGAAATTTCCACAGTCTTTAAAATTCCAATAAGGTCTCTTTTAAAATCCAAATTTTCTTAACTGTGGTCTCCTGTAAAATCAAAATCAAGTTAAATACTTTCTTATTTCAAAAAGGAAGAACCAGGCACAATCATGCAAAACTAAAGTCCAGCCATGTAGCTCAATGCCTGTCATCTGGTATTCACTCATGATCTTCTGAGCTCCAAAAGGCTTAGGCTTCACCTCTATTTGCCATCCACAGCACACACAGTTTGTCTCATGGGCTCAAGCTGGCTCCACTCCACACCTGCCACTGTTCTTGGTGGTCATCCTACAGTCCTGTTATTTCTACTGTACCCTGTGGTCTTTACTGCAACTGCTACTGCACCTTCTCCAGTGGCCTCTCCTGGCCTCACATAATGCCATCTCAAATTCTCTCGATGACCCATCCATTTCCACATTTTTCATGCCACCAAAACCAGCACCACATGAGAGACGTTAACACATTCAGCGCCTCCACCTGGCCTCTCCCCCATCTGGACCACAGCTTCTGTGCACTGACCCTGAGAAAATACTTCCTGGAAGATTTCACCTCAGTGATGCTGGTCTCTTGTTAATCACAGCTGATTTTTCACTTCTAGCTAACCAGCAATCAATTGGCCCAAGAAAGCACAAAAAGTTTCAGTTCCACAAATTCTTTGACATGTGTGCATCCAGTTTTCCCAGCACCATTTGTTGAAGATGGTGCCTTTCCTCCAATGTGTTTTTAGTGTCTTTGTCAAAAATCGGGTGGCTCTAGTTGTATGGATTTATATCTGGGTCCTCTATTCTATTCCATTGATCAATGCACCTGTTTTTTGTACCAGTAAGAACCATACTGGTTTTATTAATGGTTCTGTTTTATAACTGGAGAATCCTTTTTTTAATAAAATTATTATGGTAATGCATCCTGTTACTAAGTCACATTACACTTATACCTAAAAAAAAAAAGCCTGCCTCTAAGCCAAGAATGAACTCAAACTCTGAGAGCCACATGTTCTTTCAGATTCAGATGTCCCTCAGAACTGTGTTCCCAAGACCAGCATTACTCTTACTTTTATTAAAGCAGTATTTCCAGCATCAATTTGGAAAGTAGAAGCTAAGATCCACCCTTATCTTATCAGAGAATCTTGCCTAAAGTATATCATATAACTGTGTTAATTCAACAGTGAACCTAAAAACTTTATAGTCATTTTTGAAAGAGATGTATCTTTGCTCTGAAAACTGTTACTGTGTGTGTTAAAGCTATAATGAAATGCTTCTTCTAAAAAATAAAAAATAATAATAAATACATATATGTATCATACACACAATATCAAGCAGATTTCTCAGTTATTTTCACTGCTTTTAATGAGAATAGCATACTTCTTCCAGCACTTTGACATGTTAAATAAGTGCACCAACATTCATCCACTACCTTGGGTGGAGGACAAAATGAGGTCCTGCAGGATTAAGGTCATATGCCCAGGTGATAAGAGAAGCATATGGCTCAATGAGCTTGTTTACATTATAAAGAGTAACTTTGGGTACAAGTTAAGTAAAGGTCATTAGTACAGATCCTGTCCATACTGCAAAAGTCATTCTTACAGCAATGCCTCTAACAATGTATTCCCTGCTTACTTGCACCTTAGTACACATTCTTCAGTGAGAAAACCATCTCAGCTGATAGAGATACTGTAACATCTTGATATGCCCACCAGAGCATATGTTACAAGTGTGAACTTCCCACCTTGAATATCATCGCAGGTGAAAGGTGAGTGACTCAGTAATGTACAGTATGCCATGAATCCTCGCCCCTGAGCCAGCCTCATCTAGAGACTCTGAATCCATGTTACCAGACCCCTGATAACCCTTGTTTAGAGCTCTGAAGGCAAAGACAGTATAAGATTCTTTCCAGAAAATTGTATTTCTAGTATATCAAATTATATTGGGAAAAAGTCATGGGACAGAAAAGTAGACAGAAAGCAAGCCCAGTGTCCATCCCGTGTTCTCTTCTTGCTCCCGCTGAGTCCTCTGACAGGGAGCCCCTCTGTCACTGTGGCCTGCATGCCCATGCCCAGTATACTCATCTGTATAAATCATATTTTCTGTCAGAAATGTTCCCCATCAACACAGTTCACACTAAACTGTCCTTCCTGACAATTCAGTTCATTAACATCATTGCTTAAAGAGCCCCCAGCTCAGTGTCTAATGCATCATTTCATTTCTGCTCTTAACTCATTAGTTGACCGCTCATTTTAATCCCACAGCAGCTCATTTTGTTAATTAGTTCTCCACCCTCAAGAAGAATATAAGCTCCTATGAAATTTCCCCTGTAAGTCTTTTACAGATCTTACTGCTCCAAGCAGGTGGTAGGTCAGTAAATTACCTTTTAGAAAAGAAAAGAAAGTCAGACATCACTGACACCAACACCTTAATGTAGTGATGAGGAATTTTAGCCCCAGGAACTTCGGTGCCTTGTTCTAGTTACAGAGCCAAAATCATAATCACAACAATCTGACCCACAATCCATTGTTTTTTAATTCTTAGAAAATAATTATGACAAAGAAAGAGATAGGGGAGGAACTAACTATGTGTTTTATACCACACACACCCATGTGTGTAGCACTTGGTCAAGGCAACGGTTACTGTAAAGAATGAATCATCCTCAGGTCCAATTTGGAGTAGCATAAAGTTAATATTATGAGTGAATGTTGAGCCATTCCCCATGGTTTGGTAATTATGGCCAATGAAAGGAAGACATAGCACCAAGCCAGGCAGCACCAGGAAACATAGATCTAGCCACATCCCATTAATGATCACAAACAAACAGCTCTATCCTTGGCTACTTACTCCTGGCTCTTCCCCCATGCCATGGAGCTGGGAAACAAGTGAAAAGCTGTTTACTGTTTGAGGCATGATGTCTTTGTGGAGATAGTTCTATTCAGTCTTTGAAGAATGCGCTTATGTTGTTCTTTGTGACAATGCACTTACTTCAAACTTTCCAGCTCTGGTGGCTGGAATGTTTTACACATCAGCAAGCATTAGAAAGAGGATGATGTCAAACTGAGTTTCTCTTCTTTTGCCTCTTCAGTTAGCATATGCTGACAGAGCATATACCCATGAAAAGAGAGTCATAAAACTCAGCTCTAATTTTGCAGGAGATACTAAAATATATCTTTGGGGGCAATACAGAATCTAGTCTTAATGATGTTTACATAGGATCATAAATAGTAAAATCTGGCTTTTCTGTAGCACTTCGCAAAAGCATAATACTTTATACCAAATTGTATTATCTTCTCTTTATGAGTTTCTATTACATTATAATAAGGTACACCAGGCAAACTTTACAAATGGCCTAATCACGTCTTCCATATTCAGATGCAACCTATCTGTAAAGTGTTATTTCCATTTCCTTGATTCCCTAGTAATTAACTCGGAGTTCCCCTGGATGACTCAATTGCTCCATGATGAAAATTCTTCAAAGATAATCTTTTTCAGGCCACTGGAGTACCATTGAGCAATTTACTTTAAAGTCTAATAGCAAATAAGTAACATTTGAAAGTTCTGTTCTTGTCATACCAGCAGCCACCAACTCAGAGAGAGTAGAGAAATTCTTATGTTGGTTATTTTGTTTGGTTTCTAGGTGTTAGGCAACAGAAGTCTCCAGCAGCCACATGGGGAAATGAGAACCTTCCATCTTGTCCAGCAGCCCACTGGTGACCAGTACTGCTCAATTTACTTGAAATTGTTCTCCCAGTTACCACCAATGTCATTAGCAACAGTATCTCCATCGCTACTACTTGTTTAATGCTACAATGTGCCAGACTCTATCTTGTGTGTCCCATAGGTATATGTATTTACTCTTAAAGTGGCTGCTTTTCCCATGACACAGTGACATTAAGGCATTCTCCATGTTTTGTGCTGCCTCAGGACCTGCTAAACAGCACACATCCCTCTAAGTTTCCACAAAGAACACCATATGCTATAAGCCCAGCCTTTCCTTTCTCAAAGAATGATCCTAATTCCTAATATATATTCAATCTGACTACATTGGCCCTAGATCATACTAAAATATGATGATTCAATAACTCCCTAGTCTACTCAGAAATTATTATATGTACACTAGTGTTTATATACAAGAGATTATTGTCTCAAATTAATCTCTGAGACATGTTAAGTAACATAATAAAGTGGCACTAAGATAATTTAGCAAGGGGCTAGAGAAATGACTCAGTGGTTAAGAGCACTGACTGCTCTTACAGAGGACCCACATTCAATTCCCAGCACCCATATGGCAGCTAACAACTGTTGGTAACTTCAATTCCAGGGGATCCGTCACCCTCTTCTGACCTCCACAGGCATTGCACTACACAGGTATACTTACATGAATACAGGCAATACATTCATACACATAAAATGAAAACAATACAATATTTTTAAAAAAGATAATTTAGCAAATGAAGTCACATATGTGTTAAAAATAGATAGATTGGTTAGGCATGATGGCACACAACTTTAATCCCAACACTCAGGAGGCAGAAGCAGGTGAATCTCTATGAGTTCAAGGTTAATCTGATCTACGTAGTAAGTTCCAGGTCAACTGGGGCTACAGAGAGACCCTAAAAGCTAGACAGATTTGGCAGGTGACCCCAGAGCACCCAGGCCTCTTCCTGTTTCCCCAAAGCACTTACCTTTGCCCCCCATCTGGAAGCCCTGAAGTCTCTGAAATAATAACAATAATAACAATAAGAATTCCTTCTAATCCTCTCTTGCAAGTCATGGCCAACAAGAGTCAAGCATAGGAGGAAATGAATGCACAACAATTACACAAGGACTGTTAAAATCTACAGTTTGTTTAAAGAAATGCTTTCATTTTAAAAACAACTGTTATTTTCTACTAATTGTAAAAGTAAAACACTTATTAGAAAATTGTAATAGTACTTATTAGATGCATGCCTTTAATCCCAGCACTCAGGAGGCAGAGGCAGGAGGAAGGCCAGCCTGGTCTACATAGAGAGTTCCAGGCCAGCTGGGGCTACAGGGAGATCTTGTCTCACAAAGACCAAAAAAAAAAAAAAGTACTTATTAGAAAATATAGAAAATAAGAAAATGAAAGTCATCAACAAACTTAGCTCAAGTTTATTGCCATGTCAACAGTTGCTTATAAATTCTTCCAGACAGAGAAAAAGCTACAGCAAATGAGCTGTGGCTGGCTGTATAAACCCAAAATTATTACTTTTTTGCATAAAATACCTACTGCACAAAAGATTTAAACTTCAAGTTTTTATGCCTAGCATTATATTACAAGTATTTCTCCCCACATCCTCTAAAACTCTGCAGAAGTTTGAGCTTCAAGATTTGCATAATCTTATGATTGAACTCTTCAGGTATTGAAGACTTAGATTGTGGTAGCTGCGTGCAAATTTTTTCCACATCTCTGATGACTCACTTTGGAAAAATTCTCGGAAGTAAAGTAAGGAATATTTTAATTTTGATATTTTTATATATTCCCCTAAAATAAAGGTGATAGGCTGCAAGAATATTGATCACAGAAGTGCCTGGACCTGCCCGACCACACAGCAGCAGACTTGCACATTATCATTTCCTTCTTGACCATCATAACAAAGAAAAAGTCATACAGCTTCTTTTTCTCTCAATAAGGTTCGCCTTGTTTCTACTGTTTTAATACTTTTCTAAGTTCAGAGGGCCATTGTATTTGCTCTTCTGCAAACGGCTTGTCCATGTTTTTGTCTGATGTTTTTCTGCTTTATTTTATGTCTCATATGTGTTGCCATGTTTACTACAGGAAAATGTTTTGTGTTTTCCCTTTTGATTTTTTATATTGGTTTCATATTTAGAAAATTATTTCTTACTCCAATATCACATCCATATGTTATCATGGTTCCTTTGAGTATTTGTGGTCTTATTTTTATGGTAACTGTTAAATCCATTTACAATTTGTTTTGTTGTAGAAAGAGAGTAATAAGAGATGTAAGGTTATAATATGTTTTATACAACCAATACATGTATCTAACACCATTTATTTGTATGGCCTATCAGCTCCTCATTTGCTTGAGACATGATTTGAATACACATGAAATTCTTATATGTGATACAAATGAATTATGTATTGGAATTGTGGAGGCAATTTTCAGTTGCATTTACTAAACCTCTAGGCCTATACATAATCTGTCCCTACCTGTCTTTCTGACTTTGCCTCTTGCTCTTATCTCTTACTAGTGTTTTTCTGATTCCCCAAAACAATACAAGTTCTTCCCGTTGTTCTTTGTTGCCCACCAGAACTTGATGATAAAGCCCTATTGATGAAGACACCATATACTTGAGTCATAGGACATGGAGAAATAATAAAGATGGTACTTCCCTGGAAGCTTTATTCCCTACTGGCTAGCTTTCATAGTGCTGGAAGGTTCTATTTAAGTATCAAGGGAAAAAAGTATTCAATAGTCTTACCCAGCTGAGAACCCTGGGGGCTTAAATAACTGGTGGTCTGGCATGATAAACACACTGGTGTGATAGTAGCACAAAGCTTATGGAAGTAACCAACATCCACATTGGTTGACTCACAACGGCCTGTAAATTCAGCTCCAAGTGATCCTACATCCTCTTCAGGCATCCATGGGCACCCATACACATGTGGCATACACTCACACAGCCACACAAACATGAATAAAAATAAAATAAGTAAATCTTGCAGGGCACCAACCACTGGGTTCAAATTTCCAACCTCCACCCAGCTCCCTGTACCAACAGGTAAGGGAGTTCCCGGATCCCAGTCACTCAGCTAAAATTTCCAACTGGTAAGGAGCCCCAAGACTCCAACCACTTGACCCAAACTTCAACCTCTACCCTACTTCCTGCACCAAAAGGGAAGGGGTCCTGTGACCTTGAGCTGAGCACTAACCCACACATCCATAGTTCCCCTAGCTCCTAGCACTGACAGGTAAGCAATCTCAGACCACCAGAGCAAACAACTAACTAGTTCCACTCAACCAACTAATTCCAGATGTGCAAGTACTAGTGCAGAAGCAAAATAACAGGAAAATTCAGACAACATGTCTCCTCCAAAAATCACTAACCCATAAGAATGACCCAACATCAGAATAACTGTGAAGAATTTCCAAACAACTCAAAAGAAAAAAATAGAATATAATTCAAAAGTTATAAGCATTTTTTAGAAACTCAAAGAAGGCATGAATATACTCCAAAAGAAAAAAAACACAGAGGTGAATGAACTGAAGAAGTCAATACACGTTATGAAAATAGAATTCAATAAACAGAATTACTGAAAAAAAGCCAAAGTGAAATGATATTGGAAATGAAAAACCCAGTAAGCCAAATAAAATCCTCAATGGAAAGTCTCACCAATAGAATAAATCATGTGGGAAACAGAGAGAATCAGGGCTGGAAGATAAGGTAGAAAAATCGGATCACTCAGTCCAGGTAAATGAAAAATTCATTTGGATTATGGACATTGAGGAAGGAGAAGAAAACCACACCAAACACATAGAATATAGTTTCAGTAAATCATAGAAGAAAAATTTCCAACCTAGAGAAAGAGAGGTCCTTGCAGGTACAAGAGCCCCGAGGATATCAGAAAGAATACTGCAGTCTAAAGATAGGGACAAACACACCCAAGAGGTCACAGGGCAATAAACAATACCAGGGGAGTTGCTGAAAACAAGTCTAATAAAATGGCATAAAATCAACAAGAAGACAAGAATTAACACATATCTTTCAGTAATAGCTCTGAATGTTAACAATCTCAATTCCCCAATGAAAAGACAGAGACTAGCAGATTGGATTAGAAAACAATTCCAAGGTGTTTACCATTTTAGTGTAAAATGTTGGAAAAAGTATTCCAGGAAAATGGAAATAACAATAAGCAGTCATTGCTATTCTAATATCTGACCAAATAAACTTCAAACCTAAACTAATCAAAAGAGATGAGGAAAGTCATTTCATAGTAATAAAAGGAACAACACACCAAAAGGATATTGTAGTTCTAAGCATAAATGCACCAAATATAGGTGCACACTGTTTTATAAAAGAATTAGCAGACATAAAACCAAAGATTAACCCTAACACAGTGATATTGGGTAACTTCAATATCCCGTCCAATATACAGGTCATCCAGACAAAAATAAATCAGGAAGCACTGGAGTTAAATGATATAATAAACTGAATGACTTAACAGACATCTACAGAACATGTCACTCAAACATTTCTGGGCAACCCACAAAACACTCTCCAAAACTGATTAGGACACAAAGAAAGTCTCAATAAATTGAAACAGCATCCTGTATTCTATCAAAACACAATGGAATAAAGCTAGATACCAGCATCTATGGGGACTACAGAAGGCACACAAACTTGTGAATACTACACAACACACCACTGAATAATTTTTGAATTGAATTGGATTGAATTAATGTTGAATCAGATAAATGAAATGAATTGAGAATGAATAATAAATTAAGCAAATAGAATAAATCAAGAAGGAAATCAAAAATTGCTAGAATTGCTATGCAAATGAAAAC
>NW_008333035.1:753098-753340 GCF_000622305.1 Nannospalax galili
TAAAAAAGGTGAGAAATCTTAAATTAATAATTTAATGATGCAATTGAAGGATTTGGAAAAACAAGAAGAAACCAAACCCAAGAACAGTATGTCCAAAAAGATAACCAAAATCAGGTCTGACATTAATGAGTAGAAACAAACAAAGAATTTTCATTGATTACAAAGAATCAAAGAAATGAAGAGTTGGTTCTTTGAAAAGATAAGCAAGACTGATACAATTATTAACAATTATTATTATTATT
>NW_008333035.1:754503-755343 GCF_000622305.1 Nannospalax galili
TGGCTTCGCTTGGAAGCATGGAGGAAATGATTCCTCTGTGTTGACCCTCCTCTTTGTAGACTGGACACTGTTTCAAGTCCATCTGATGGGGTCTCCTTGGCATCCTTGATCAAGAGCACAGGTGACCCACCACCATTATAGGACATTTTGAGAGATGCTCATACTCCCTTGGAACTAGTCAACTTAGGAGGGAAAGGAGCAAAAAGTGTCCTTTATGTCCCTCTGACCAAATTATTATAGACCTTAAAGTATGTCTGTTAAACACCCAAGATGAGTTCCACCATGACCTTGTTGCTTGTTATGTACCTTTAGCTATATATATGGACTCTTAAGAAATTATATTGGCCCCTTTAATCTTTGGCTATACTTTCCTTTTGGGTGCTTAAGGTCATACACTTGGTCCAGATAAACCAATTGGATTCTTAAGAAATTATATTGGCCCCTTTAATCTTTGGCTAATTTCCACCAGTCTGGTATTTTTAAGTATTGTGTGTCATGTAGATAAATCTTGGGCAAAGACAACTTGTTCTCAGATAAACCTAACCTAGACATATATTTCTTGATCTGCTATGTATAATTTGTCAGTAGGTTGTAGGAGTAATATGGTTATCTCTGGTTGTCAAAAGTAGCTAGGCATTGTTTAATTCTCACACTGTCTCACCCCTCCATCATAGTTTTCCCACTTAAGGTGTCCCCATTTCCCCCCTTTCTCATTTACTAATGCCCTTCTCCTATGGTCCTACCTCTCTTGAGCTGCTTCTTTCCCTTTGTCCCCTAGATTCCTTGTATACCCTCCACTCCCCCCTCCCTTAAACTAACCCAATTTTTATCCATATCTCC
>NW_008333036.1:0-2659 GCF_000622305.1 Nannospalax galili
CTTTTCCCTCTTTAGCTTCAATTTGCCATTTGTAGACCTCATTTTTCTCTTTCCTTGTCTAATTTCTCCTTCTTTTCCATCACATGCAGGCTCACTATTGTGCCGTACCAGGCTCTTTATTTATTTGGCTCTTGGCAATTCCATGTATCCAAATTGATGCTGCTGCTCTCATAAAGCAGTCAGAAAAGAGTATTTATACGTACCTGTGAAAGACATCACTTCTTACCCTAATCATTGGAGATATTGCTGCATTATTTTGAATTTAAAGGAAACTTGTTTCTTGTCTACAAACTTAGAGAACATATTAGGAATATCCAAAGTTTTAAAAATGCAAACATTAGCCAGGCATGGTGGCACATGCCTTTAATCCCAGCACTCGGGAGGCAGAGGCAGGTGGATCTCTGTGACTTCAAGGCCAGCCTGGTCTACATAGTGAATTCTAGGACAGCTGGGGCTACAGGGAGACGCTGTCTCAAAAAGGCCAAAAAAATTGCTAACATTAGAATTCTGCCTTAAAGTTTATACATTAATGAAGTTTGATTATTATAAACTTCTTATTTTCCCAGCAGTAGATAGTTTGCAACTAGAGATCTTTTTCCTTATGAGTTACATTTGAGTCTCCCATACATTTCTGTTCCCATCCGTTTGTTCACCATACATTCACCTACCCTCCCAATTATTAATTCTCTGCTCCAAATAACGTTAATAAATGCAGGTTAGTTTTGAGATTGGTGCTGAACAGTCTGAAGAATAAAGTGACATGACAAACTGACTTATCCACACCATCCTCATTTTGGCTGGGAATTTTTTGTTGCAGGATCTGTGCATATTGGGATATTTGGTAGTATTCTGGGATGCTCACCAGATGCTGATAGCTCACTGCTTCCTAGTAACAGAAGAATTTCTGGTCACTCCTAAATGTCTCATGGGAGGGAAATGTTCTTGGCTGCACACTGAATTAATGATAATTAAAAGGACATAATTTTCTTTCATTTTCATATGTTCTTTTGTAAAGCTGTGTGCATAAGGAATGTATTCTGGACATATTTTGTCTTTGATTCCCTGCTCTGATCTTTCCTTCTGCAAATAATTTCTTAATACAATCAGAAAAAAAGATCTTATACTTGAGGAAATTATTCATCATAATTCATGGTTTACTTGCTTTTCCTAGCAATGTTTTACGGCAAGCCCCTGGTGTGTCTCCTTTGAGCAGTTTGCAAAGTTCCAAAGAAAGCAGAAAACTTTCAGGCTCCCAGTATCAAAGGGAAAAGATTTGGTTCTAAGGTCTCCTTCTTTTGCAGAATGAGTCCAGAATTTTTGTGCCAGGGTGGTCACCTCACATATTATAATGAAACTGATGGCAAGTCCATCTACAGGGTGAAAGTTGAGGACGAGAACTTCATCTGGACTCATGTAGGCCTTGGAATCTTGTCTTCAGTAAATTCTGGGCCAAATTCAAGCACTTCTCAGTTTTATCTGCACTGCCAAGATGGAGTGGTTTCATGGCAGCATGTGGTCTTTGGGAAGGTAAAAGATGGCATGAGCATCATGGAAGCCATGGAGCACTTTGAGTTCAAGAACTCCAAGACAGCAAGAAGATCAACACTGCCAACTGTGGAGAACACTTTGACACTTTTGACATGCATCCCTCCTAACCACCAGACCATTCCTTCTGTGGCTTAGAACGTGCTCTCCACCCCCATCTGCTCACAGTATCCCAGAACCATTGTGATTTCACTGTAGTTCATTGGTCCCATATTCTCCTTATTCTCCGCCAACTCTTGTTGGATTGCAGAGCTAAGTTTATGAATATGAATAAAACCTGCATGAGAACTGTGAAAATATAATCTATTAAATACTGAACTTTTTTAAAGTAAATAATTTATTGAGCATTTCATACATGCATATAAGGTATTTTGATCCAATCCATGCCCACTCCTTCCCCTCCAACTCCTCCCATAACTCCCCATCGCTTTTTTTTCTGATAATCTCATGTACTCTTTCTTCTTTAGTTTTTATGGGGCTCTTGGCTACTCTAACATTCCTCCATCTGAAGAGGTAACCCTAAAATCTTTGAAGGATTATCTAAAAGCTCCCAAATATTTTTGACATTTTTCCCTTTGGAATGGAGTAGGTTGCCTAAAAGGCCCAAGGACATTGTGAGTTTTAGCCAAGAAACTGGCTACTTTTCTTTGGGGTCTTTTTACCCTAACTGCCTTGTGAATTCCTACTTCCTATTCTTATCACACCGTCCTCTGAAGAGGTTATCCAACTTGCCAAGAGGGAATTGGATGCAGCCCTCTCTGGCTTCTTCCATGCTGAACAGGGATGCAGGGTGAGGCAATTGGAGTATCCCTTCGATAGGTCTATCTAAAAGACTCCCACATTGCATAACTCTTGTCTCAAGGAGGAAAAGAAAGTCTTTGAATCATGAATAGGAAGTGTGAAGAGAAGTAAAGGCAAGAGTAATTAGTATTACAAGTTCTAGACAGGGAGCTACAAAAAAAGTCAGAACAGGGCAATTTTCATATGAGAGTCCATTGGAGTTTCTTGACAAGGGCTTCCAAAAGCATCCCTATATTGGGTTCCTCCTCATTTTTCTTTTGTCTTCCAAGGCTGGACTCTAGAGTGATAGATTCAGGATTTGTTTGCAGGTACT
>NW_008333036.1:2729-4812 GCF_000622305.1 Nannospalax galili
GGAGAAAACAAATTTATCCATCATTTTAGAACAATAGCTGGTTGTCTCCCTGAAATAAAAGGCTGTTAAATAAAAAAGTGAGAGCTAAAGTGTTTAAGGAACATAATGAAATGGATTTTAAACTGTTTGCCCATAATTTTTTTATAAATACATATATATCCCATTTAATTAAAGATGGTTACTTCTATATTAGTTATCAGTGACTGAACATTTGTGGCTATGTACAAAAAGGTTGGCAATAGTTAAAATAACTGATATTTCACTGACATTTCATTAAACCTAACCAGGTATGTTGTGGTTATATTGAAATGAGATTTTTTTTTCTGTTTGAAATTTGGACCTTACTTTTGCTATTCTAGTATTTTCCTTTATATTTATATTTCTGAATTTTGGGTGTTTGATAAATTTTTCTTCTTTTGTGTTTGCTTTTGAGCAGCTGTGATACTTTATAGTTTACGTGCTCAGAAAGAATTTTTCTTTTCTTTTCTTCAGAAAAAAATTTTATGTAGGAAAGTATTTTTAAAAGATTAGTGTATTGATGTGAAACTAATAGTTTTTCAAAGAGGAGGAATGGCCAGGTTAAATTCTCATTCATTCTCATAGAATATGGCATATTAAGAATAATTTTTTTCTTTTAAAAATTTCTACTTTACTATAAAAATAGTTTTTACCATTTCTTATTGTACCATGTTTTGTGGCTTTCTATTTCCTAAATAAGGCATTGCTTCCCTTTATTTGCTTCAGACTCCTTTCTTAAAGCTTTAAATGTCTCCCTAACTTACAGTCTTTATTAGGTTTGTTGAATGATATGTATTTATTCTACAACTATTGTTCATAAGTTTGTAGATTTGGAACTTTTGTTAATTTTCTTATGAAACTCTCCAATGAAACACAGGAATTAATGATGACCCCCCCAGAGTCCCAGATGATTTATAGCCTTGATGTTTTCATAATGCATCATTTCAATACATCCTGAATCTGAATCCCTGCCACTTTTTTTGTTATTCTGATCTAAGCCAGTATCATCTCTCATTGCTTATGATAAAAGAAGTTGTATGGCATATCTTTGTGCATTTGACTTTGAATCTCTGATGTATATTTATCAATGCCTTATTGGGCATGAACTTTTACCAAGCATTAGTATTTTGACCCAAGCATTTGACCCAAAGTTAGTGCCAAACTTTGTGAAGGGATAATATGATGGTTGGTCTTTTTTTCATTTTCAATATTTTTATTGAGTTTTTGTGAATTTCATATAACATATCTTAATCTAATTTAGACCCCCTTCCAATTCCCATAGTTCCCCACCCCATCAGATTTCAGGTATTGTGTCATACATATTAAGTCCTATTCAGTCAAGCATTTCTATCCATGGATTCTAGTCAGTTATCTAGATTCATGTTCTTAAAGATATATTCTCCACCACCCCACAGTAATCATTTGCCAATAGTTATTCGGTTAGGGTTGGGGCCTGCTGCTCATTCCCCCTGTTCTATGCTGTTTTTTTTTTTTTTTTTTTTTTTTTTTAGTTGGCTTGGTTGAGACACGGTCTCCCTGTAGCCCCAGCTGTCCTGCAACTTACTATGTAGACCAGGTTGGCCTTAAACTCACAGAGATCCTCCTGCCTCTGCCTCCCAAGTGTGCCACCATGCCCAGCTAGAGAAGATTTTTAAACAAGATAAAGTAACCAAAACCCACTAGTCTGCATATATGACACACATCAAGGTAGATTCACTATTTTAATCTATCACACACAGTCCATAATTTTAAACAGGCCAGAGGCAAATGTGTGCAGAGGATCATACCAATAAGTGTAAAAAGTGCTTCACCCTTTTCTAGAACAAGGATTTGGTATAGAGTTCAAGTGTGGATGTGTCACCCATTAGTTGGCATCTCTCAGACATATATTCTCTGTGTGTGGCCAGTTATGGAATGCTTTATTAGCCTCTATCTGTTGCAAAAAGAAGGTTTTTTTTTTTTTGATTAGTGATTTACAGTACATTTATCTGTAAATATAAAGATCCATATTGAGCATATAGTAAGAAATTTCATTTTTCTGGAGTTATGTCAGAGATAAGGTTTT
>NW_008333036.1:5056-7171 GCF_000622305.1 Nannospalax galili
GAGTTGGCATGGTTTTTGAGCATGCTGTCATTATTGTTGCAAGTTTATATGAAAAAGTTTCCAGTGGCCTGAAAGCCCCTTTTCCTTATGATCATGCACCAACTCTGGCTCTTAGAACTTTCCTGTCTCCTCTTTCACAATGGTCCCTGATCCGTGGGTGAGTGAGGCTTAATATAGGAGTCATGCACTCTTAATGTAGGAGTCCTATCCAGGGACATGCACTCTGCAGTCTCATTCTCTAAAACTTAGCCAGTTGTGGTTTCTTTGTGCATGGTACTGTGTAGTATGAGGAAGCTTCACTGGTGAGAGTTGAGGGATGTATTAGTGTTTTCTCTACTCCTTGTTCTGCTATGTTCCATGAGCCTTAGGTGTAGAGGTTCCACTGTAGATCTGTCACTTAGGACTGGACATCTTTCTCAGACACATAGTATCTCTGCGTGGCCAGTTATGGAACTCTTTAATAGCCTCTATCTGTTGCAAAAAGAAGTTTTTTTTTTGATTAGTGATTTACAGTACATTTATCTGTAAATATAAAGATCCATATTGAGCATATAGTAAGAAATTTCATTTTTCTGGAGTTATGTCAGAGATAAGGTTTTCTCTAGATTCTATGACCTCTCCAGTCATGTGTATTTAGCCATATTTACAATGCCACCTGAGTTATTTCCCATTCAGATGGCTATAAGTCTAATTAAGCAGCCGTTGATTACCCCTAGAAAACAGTGCCACTACTGCACCAATAGATGTAGTTTGCTGTACCATTCATTGTGGTTATTAGGCTTTAGAGCTGGGCTGGAGCACTGATTGATGTTTTTTCCCTTTAGTAGCTCACATAGCATCCTCTAGAACTGTGGAGCTAGTTCTTGTGTATACCTGAAGGCTGTATAAAAAGGAACACAGTACTAGACAGGAGAAACCTCCCTTCCAGTTGTAGGTCAGAGTTGTCTAAGTGTTTATTATGTCTTGAAAGCTTAAATGAAGCTGAATTAAAAACTAATTTTCGGGCCGGAGAGATGGCTCAGCGGTTAAGAACACTGGTTGTTCTTGCAGAAGGTCTGGGTTCAAATCCTGATACTAATATGGTAGCTAACAACTGTCTGTAACTCCAGTCCCAGGGGATCCAATAACCTCTTCTGAACGCCTTCTTCCTGATGGTCAGTCTTGCTTTTCACTTTGTCTAGATTTAGAATCACCTAGGAGATAACCTTCTTTGCATGGCTGAGTTCCTATTAAGAGAATTTAATTAACATAAAATAAAAATAGTAATAAATAAAAAAGTTAAAAAATTTTCTATTTTGTTTGACAAGAGAAATGACCAAGCCTGTTACAGAGATTTACAGTGAAAGCAAGTGGACCAGAAAGATATGAAAAATGAGCAATCTGACAAAGAAACGAGTATGAGAGAGTTTAACATTGAAAACAAGGAGAGTGCAGATCAGCTGTGATTGTTTAAAAGATGGTCATAGGCCCAGTTTCTCTTGCATCTCCACTTGCCCCTCCACAGTGATAAATGGGAACAATTTAACACTAAACAATTTTGTTTAGCACTGAACAAAATTTCATTGTGCAGGAGGACCACATTTTCATTATATATTTGTCAATCAATGAATGACTTATTCTACTTCCTGGTTACTGTAAACAGAGCATTAATAAACATGGATGAGCAAGTATCTCTGTAGCAGGATATGGGTCCTATGGCTGTATGTTAAAGAATGGTATAACTGGGTCACACGATTATTTAATTTTTAATTTTTTAAAATCTTTCCCTATCCTCAGGCCTCTTGGGGTAAGTCTATATGGCAGCCCTCCACGCCTTGACTCCCCAAGCCACATTCACCCTTCCATCTCCCCCGCTGTTCACTACTCCCAGTTTGGGACCTGTGCCATTCCTAGTCTTGGGGCCCCAGACACCTGGGGAACCAATACAGCTTCCTGATCCTTCTCACCCAGACCAACTGAGTGCCTTTCTTCGGCCCCAGGAGCAACGCTTCTGGACCTGACCCCGCCCTCACCTCTTTCTACTTCCCTGGTCCTGCAACACCTGCCAGCCTCTTGCTGGGGCTGACAGCCTCTTTCTGGGGCTCCGAGGCTTACCTTTCCTCTCCCTGATCCTTT
>NW_008333036.1:9655-10190 GCF_000622305.1 Nannospalax galili
AGAGAACAATACAGAGAATTAATGAATTCAAGAGCTGGTTCTTTGAAATGCTAAACAAGATAGACAGACCTTTAGCCCAGTTAACCAAAAGAAAGAAAGAGCAAATCCAAATCAACAAAATCAGAGATGAAAGGGGAAACATCACAACGGACACCCAAAAGATCCAAACCATTATAAGGGAATATTTGAAAAACCTATACGCTACTAAGTCTGAAAGTCTAAAAGAAATAGATGGATATCTGAAATCATGGGAACCTCCAAAGTTAAACCAAGAAGAGATCAACAGCTTAAACAGACCCATAACACATAAGGAAATTGAAACAGGAATACAAAACTTCCTGACTAAAAAAAGCCCAGGACCAGATGTATTTACAGTAAAATTCTATCAGACATTTAAAGAAGATCTGCATCCAATACTACTTAAATTATTCAGAAAGATAGAAATGAAGAGAGAACTCCCAAATTCCTTCTATGAAGCCAGTATCACTCTAATACCAAAACCAGGTAAAGACACAACCAAAAAATGAAAGCTATA
>NW_008333036.1:12857-13182 GCF_000622305.1 Nannospalax galili
AAATCAGTTTATCTGGTCCAATTGTATGTCCTTAAACACCCAAAAGGGAAGTATAACCAAAGATTAAAGGGGCCAACATAATATCATAAGAGCATACATATACATAACTAAAAGTTACTCGACAAACAACAAAGCCAGACAGGCGATACCTTCAGTCGAGTTGTTGGCTAGGATAGATAAGGGCTCTTCCAGACAGTAACCCAACATACTACTGGAAAAATGAACAGCAGACCCCAGTTCTATCCAAAGGAATACCGAGAATGGATTGCTGTATATGAGAAACAGCTGATCCTCCTGGAACAGGGACCTCTGGCTGACTAGATTT
>NW_008333036.1:13400-28748 GCF_000622305.1 Nannospalax galili
ATCTTTTTTAAACGTTGGAACCTCATTTAATTTTATGTCTTGTAGAGTTAATAATGAGTAAAAGATTATATAAGTGTAATAATTCATCTGTAAACCTAGAAATGTACAGCCAATTTTGAAAGAGATGTACCCTAGCTCAGAAAAATTTTATTGAATAGGTCAATGCTGTTGTAATGAAATGCTTCTTTTAATTAAAAAAAAAATTGAAAGTATAAGACCTGCAAAGCCCAACAATGGGAAGGATCTAAAAAGATATTACAATTTGAATGTGAACTGGCTCCTACAGACCAATGCACCTAAGAGTTCACCACCATCTGGTGGTACTGTTTGAGGAAGTTGTGGAAGCTTTTGGACCTGGGGCTACCTAGCAGATGTGAGGCTTTACAGCCAGGACTTATGGGTGGTAGCCCAGCTCTACTTCAGGTCTGAGGTCTCTGATTCCTGACTGACCATAAGACAAGCTGCCTCACTCATCCACCATGGAAAGGTACCATTTTTACTACCATGATGCCATGCGTTTGCAGCCATGTAAACGTGAGCTTCCTCCAGCAAGGCTCTACTTCCTGAAGGTTCTACAACTTTCCCAGGCAGAACCACCAGCTGAGGACCAGGTGTTCACATACGTGAGCCCATGGAGATATTTCACAAACTGCAGTGGTGACCAACTCAAAAGTATACAAAAAGCTGCCACCAAAGGAAAATTTGTAGCCCTAAGTACTCCATTAATAAGAATGAATAAACATAAAATGTTTGGGGACTAGAGAGATGGCTCAGTGATTAGGAGCACTGACTGGCTCTTGCAGAGGACCTGGGTTCAATTCCCAGCACCCACAAGGCCACTAACAACCATCCATAACTCCAGTTCCAGGGATCTGATGCCTTCTTCTGACCTCTGAGGGCATTGCACGACATGGGAGCATTACACACATGCAAGCAATACACTCATGTATGTGTAATAAAAATAAATTAAAAATAAAATAATATGTTTGATTCAAAAGCTAAAAAAGGCATATATCATTGTGATAGTACCAACTTTGTCTAAATAATTATTGATAAGCATATATTGTTCAAGTATTATAATAAAGTAGAACATTTGTCCTGATCTTTATTCATTCATTTATAACTCAAACAAATTCAATGTCTTTATATGTAATTTCATGTTTAAAGTCATCTCAGTAAAATTTCACTTTGTAAGGGTAAGAAAGTACAGGGAAATTTATTTATCTTTTTTTTGAACTTATTTTTAAAAATTATTTATTTAATAACTACATGGTTTAGAAGAAGTATTTCATTACAGCTTTAACATATTCAATAACAATTTCCAGAGCAAAGATACATCTCTTTCAAAAGTGGCTGTAACTTTTTAGGTTCACAGTTGAATTAATACAGTTATACACTATTGAACTCAGTGTAAACCCTACAAGACATAAATTTGAATGGGGGTTTTAACCAAAAAAAACCCTCCATTTCCTTTTAAAATATACTGTTTCCTACAGAAAGACTCATTTTTTTAATGCTACTAACACGTAGATGTTGCACATGTGTCTCTGTCATCTAAATTCTCTTGGGGGCCTCTGCTCTGGGCACTATAAGACAAACCATATAACATGTGTTTGTGTGAATTTATTATAGTTTAATCCATGGAGGCACGGGAAGGACTTACAAAGAAATGAACACCTGGTGCCCAGCTCTGCTCCACTGTTCGGAGCCCACAATTTGGTTCTCACTTCTGTGGCCTGTGCATAGTCACCACTAGCTTTTGCTCATGCCTTGTGAGCCCACAGAGTCACCCCAGGTCGGTAAATACCCTGTCTTTTGTCCACACAGGTGAGATACCAGGGCCATCTTTCTCTCCATGGCCGCTGTTATGTGCCGTTTGCGGCTTCTGTCCCAAGATGGTGCAGAAAGCCCCTCCATCTGCTGCTAGATCTCCATAGTCAATTGTCCTCAGGCCCCACCCCTTGGAGGAACCAGGCCCCGGGGACACACTCCACCCCTTTCCTCCACTCTTACAATCTTTCCACCAATGTTCCACTAGGGCTCTGAGCCTTGACAGATGTAGGTTGATCTCTCTTGGATCACGGAGAGATAATGACTTCTTGGGCCTCCCCGTTATTCATCTTTAAGCTGTGGCCATTGATTTATCTCAGTGGTGTTTCTTTTACTATAAAGACGAATAGAAAGTAGACACATTAAACAAACATGAATGTAAATATAAATGCCTAGAAGATATCCCAGTAGGAGTACTATATTTATTAAAATGTATACTTTTCCCAGCTAAAGACTGTAGCCTTTCTTGACACAAGGTGTTGGCCTGGTCTACAGCACCAGTTGTGTGTTCCGCCCCTAGGAATGGGCCTTATCCAATCAGAAATTTGTCAGTTGTAAGTATGTTGGTCGAGCCATTATTGCACTTGCAGGCATTGCTTAGCATGTCCATACTGTGCAGCACATGAGGTCCATTGTTGAGTAGAATCATAGGGGATCCTTTCTTCCTCAACCATCTGCATAGTGCCTTCTGGCAATATGAACATCATCCAGTGGCATGGAGTTTTTTGGCTTAGTCTCAGCTCCATTTCTTCTTGTTCTCCCATGCTCACAACATGCAGTTTCTTCAGCAACACAGCCTTACTGACCTTTCTAGTGTACAGCTGACTTTAGTGGCAACAGCCTTGGTGAATTTGAGGACCTCTAGGATCTCTCTCTGACCAATAGCTCATAGGGGGGCAACCCACCCCTGGTACTATAGATTTTCTTAACAGTTTTATAGTTTGGGAGTTTCTGTCTTTATCTTATCCAACCATAAAAATCCCAAGAATCTTACAGCTATAGCTGTCCTTTGCTTCTTCAGGTATCTTTCAAATGGGTTTCACAGCTGTACGACACTCAAAGGAAGGTTAGCATTATATATTAAATCAATCGTAGATAAGGTATCACACAGCATGGAAAGCTTTTCTCCATTTGTATTAACTGTTTTCTCCATAGATCCTTGTTAGGTACCATAGCATGGGTATGAGGGATTAATTTAGTTAGCTCTTTATCATCTTTAGTTATCCCTTTGGAGTCATCTCACACTTGGGGGATTTTACATGGAGTCTCTTTGTATTCTTTTATTCTTGATACACTTACAGGAGTTGGCTCCAGTTGCCTGACCCTGTACTGGGCTAAGGAAGCAGGGGGTTTCTCCTGTCCCTGCTGCACTTGTTGGTTCCCAGAGTCAGGCAGGCCCTGGGTCTGCCTCCTGACTGTAGCCATATTTGTCATCTCCCCATTGATTATACCTGGTTGCTGGGGGAAAACTTGTTTGGAAAAACTGCTTCCACCACTAGTATAGCCTTTATCAGAAGAGAAATGCATCTTATTTAATCCTTGGGGATTCTCAACGACCCTGGGACAGTTTATGTCCTTTGAATGTCTTTTGAAAACTGTTCTTCTGGTTTTAAAGCCTTCCACAAATGCCTTAGTACAAAATTTGTTTTTTTATAAATTTTTTCTCTGGGAATTTGGGCTCAACACAAGTCTTGCTACATTTGTCTTTGAGTAACCTAAGTGGAGCATTTCTTCTGTATGGTCTTTTTTTTGTATCTCTTATAGCATGTTCTGTTATTCTACAGACATGTTTTACATGCTGGTCAGAATCATTTAGATTTGCCAAAGCCTGTCTCACTTTACAAAGATCCTGTCCCATTAAAGGGCTTAGTAAAACCATTAAAGTCACCTACCATTCTTGAGGTCCCAGTTGAATTAAGCTTTCCTTCATATCTCTGGTGAACACAGTCTTATCTGGCCCAGTGAACTGGACATCATATATTGCTTTTCTCATACCTAGTTCTCTCAGTAATGCCTGCCCCTCCTTTGTAGTCCTCCAGCCCCTGCTAATCATGTTAGTCTCCCTTGGTGATAACCATGTATCCTTAATGCCTTCAACCAGATACCCCATTAAGGACTGATCCCCCCTGCATTGGCCTAGGTTGAACAGCCTATATCGCAAGGATGGATGGGTGGTTGTATAACTCAGTTGTGAAGCTTCTGAAGGACTTAGGCTCATGTCATTTGCTCCCATGTCCCACACTCTCACAAACCACGTGGTTAGGAGCTCTTTGATTGCTTGCTTGTAAGTTTTTCCTAGTTTTAGCAGTTCCAATATGGAATATTCCCTAGCTATAGCACTGTTAGCTTTTTTCCCCTTTTGTGTCAGTGGTTGAATCTGAAGGGCAGCTTTAACTACTTTTATTCTTAGGTCATCTCCTTTTTTACTATTATCCATCTTTTCCTCTGAGTCCTTGGACCTTACAGAAGTTAAAGTGTCCCATTTTTTTTCCACTCTCAAGCTCTGCAACTGTATTTGCCAGGACCTCTCTAGCTTTTTCAGCTTCCCCTGCCTGGGGCACATCTTTATTATGCAAAGTGGCCATGCCCCTTCTCTGGGTTCTCTGCTTGTGTTCACAGTCTGTAACAATTTTTCTTATTTTTCTATAATCTTCAACAAATTCATAATTTGGCAGTTTCCCTACATTTACAACACAGCTGTGGCCTATGCTTCTGCCTGGCTGGCCTCTTTTTAGTTCCATATTTTATAATACATTGTAAAATCCACATCAGCACCACCATCCGTTCTCTAGCTTTTTCCAAACTTCTGAAGTTTGTCATTTTTAGCACGGTCATCTTGCCAACTTGCACCAATTTTGTTGCCTGTGTTCTTTTGGGATCTCTTGCTCCAGGTGCTATCAGACAGGCCAAATAACTTATCTTTATGTGGATTTATAATGGTTTAATCCATTGGTGGGGGGGAAGTGAGGTAACTTACAAAGAAATGAACACTCGGTGCACCGCGGTTCAGAGCCCACCAGTCTTTTCTCACTTCTATGGCTTGCCCATGGTCACTGCTAGCTTTTTTCCGTGTCTTGTGAGCTGGCAGGCTCACCCCACATTGGTAAATGCCCCCTCTTGTGTCTATGTTGGTGAGACTCCAGGGCCATCTTTCTCTCCACGCCTGCCATCACATGCCATTAGCAGCTTCATTCCCAAGATGGTGCAGAAAGCCCCTTCCTCTGTAGCTAGCTCTGCACAGTCAATTCTCCTCAGTAGGTCCTGCCCCTTGGAGGAACCATGCCCCTGGGACACAGTCTCTAATCTCAGTGTATCTGATTATTACTAGTAAGAGTTGGTTACACTCAGATTCTTGCCACCTGAGTATGGATACAAAGTCATCAGGTAGATTTCAATAGTAATGTTTATCACCTTTACTATTTAACATGAAGTAAATTTTTATGCTTCTTCCTTAAATTTAATTCATTTAAAAAATTTGTTGATTTGTGTGTGTGTATATCATACAGAACATCCCAAACAATCTTATCCATCTATACACCCACTTCCCAAATGGCACACTCCCATAGCCCCCTCCCCCACTGGAGCCAATACACTCTGTCATCCATGTTACTGTCCACTGTGTTGTTGGAGCCCCCAGTCATTCCATCCACTGAATCTAGTCAGCCTATCTAGTGCCTGTCCATCCACTGACTCTAGTCAGCCTATCTAGAAATCCTTGTTTTAGGAAGATCAGCTATTCCTCATCTAGCAGCAATCAGCTGTCAATATTCCTTTAGATAAGATTGGGGCCTGCTGTTCATTTTCCAAGTTCTATGCCGGGTTACTGTCTGGGAGTCTTTTGGGCCACCCTGGCCAACAACTCAATTGAAGGTATCTCCTGTCTGGCATTGTTTCTTGTTATGTAGCTTTTAGCTATACACATTGTGTCCCAAGTGGTACTTCTTCCTCTGAGGTGCAGGGCCTGCTGTGGAAAATTGGTTGCAAAGAGTTAGCTATGGAGGGAGGAGTGTTGGTGTGATGTGGGTGGCAGTGACATGGAAAAAATGGCCCTGGTGTGTTGACTGCGTGGAAGTAAGAGGGGACATTTACTGACCTGGGGCGAGACTGTGGGCCCACAAGGTGTGAGTGAAAGCTAATGGAGACTGTGTGTGGGGTGCGGAAGTGATCAGGAATGGTGGGCCACTGAGCCACAGAGTGGAAGGGGGATCTGGGTGTTCACCTTTGTAAGTTACTCTATTTCCCCTATCCAGGATATAAACTATGAAAATTTCAAACAAAGCTGTGTTATATGGTTTGTCTAACAGTGCCAGGAACAAGTGACCCTAAGAGAACTCCAGTGACACACGTGGGCTCTTAAAAAATTACATTGACCCCTTTAATCTTTGGTTATACTTTCCTTTTGGGTGTTTAAAATTCCATGATTGGCTCAGATAAACCAATTTATTTTTACACTTAAGGCCTTTTGAGGAATTTCCTCATGGGTCACACGGCCTTGGGAGGAGCTCCTGGCTCCTTCCTTTTACCATGGATGGCTTCACTTGGAAGCATGGAGGAAACGTTTCCTCTGTGTTGACCCTCCTCTTTGTAGACTGGACACTGATTCAAGTCCATTTGATGGGGTCTCCATGGCCTCCTTGATCAATCGCAGATACAGGACATTTTGAGAGATGCTCATAGTTCCCTGGAACTTAGTCAACCTAGGAGGGTAAGGAGCAAAAACTGTCCTTTATTTCTCTCTGACCAAATTAGTATAGACCTCAAAGTATGGCTGTTAAACATCCAAGAAGTTTATTTCTACCAGTCTGGTACTTTTAATTACCATGTACCATGTAGATAAACTTGGGCAAAGACCAAATGTTCTCAGATAAACCTTGCCTATGTATGTATTATATTCCTTGATCTTGTTGTATGTATAATTTGTAATATTGGACTAATATTGCTCCTTCTGGTTTTTTTTTAAATAGCTAGGCATTATTTATCTCTCACATTGTCTAACCCTTCCACCATGGTTTCCCCATTTAAGGTGCTCCCATTTTCCCTGTTTCTCCTTTAATAATACCCTTCTCGTATGGTCCCACCCCTCTTGAGCTCCTTCTTTCCCTTTATCCCCTACGTTCCTTGTATAACCTTCCCTCCCCCTCCCCTTAAAATAACCCCATTTTTATCCAGATCTCTCGACACCTTGACCAGTTGTGGCCTTCTGTATGCATCACACTCTGTTATGTGCAGAAGATTCACTGGTGAGAGATGAGAGATGCATTAGTAGTCACTTTACCCACTGTTTCACTATGTTTCATGAGGTGTAGAGATTCCATTATAGATGTGTCACTCAGGGCTGGACATCTCTAAGACATATATTATCTGTGTGTGACCAGTTGTGGAACTCTATCATGGTCTCCATCTTTTGAGGAAGGAAGATTCTTCAGTGAGTGGTGAATGGTAAACTTGTCTGTAAGTATAAGAATTCATATTTAGTACACAATAAGAAATTATATTTTTCTATAGATAAGACAGAGAAAAGATTTTTCCTAGAATCTAAGACTTCTCCAGCCATGTGTATTTGGCAATATTTACAGTGCCACCTATGAGTTCCCTCTGATTTATTCCAGTTAGATAGCTTGATTATCCCTAAGATAAATGTGCCAGTACTGCACCTCTATAGTTTGTTGTGCTGTTTGTTATTGTGATTAGTAAGCTTTAAAGCTGAGGTTGGACCTTTGATTGATTTTCTTCCTTAGCAGCTTGCATAGTGTCCTCTGGAACTATGATAGTTTGTCTTCAGGGAAGAGGCTTCCATTTCAGTTCCAGTTTCACAGCTCCCAGTCCTATTTCTGAAGTATGTCCTGTCTTGAGCAATAGGGTCTTATCTTCAGTTTCTGTGCTGCCACAACAGCCTGTGTTATTTTGGAGTCTCTTGGACTACATTCACCAAAACCTTGAAGGGAGATTTCTCTAGTTTGGCACTGTGTTTCTTGTTATATAGCCTTCAGGTATAGACATGAATTCATTCTCTCATTTTGCATGTGTATTTTTCAGTAACTTTTAGAGTAAATACATTTTCCTCTGGTTTTTCACACCACCTAAGCTTCATTTATCTCTTCTCTGTCTCTCCCTATCTAACCTCCCTCCTCCCTCCCCAGTTAAAGTACTCCCATTTTCTCCATTTCCCCTTGATAATACCTATCTTCTATTATCCCCCTCCCTTGAGCTCCTTCTCTTTTACCACCCATGGTTCCTTGCATGTCCTTTCGTCCTTTCTTCCCAGTTGAATACCCCCATTTCATCCATTTCCCCCTTGATTACATCTGTTTCCTACTTTCCCCCCTCTCTTGGGTTCTTTCTTTCCCTTTATGTCTGTGGTTCCTCTCCTTTTTCTTGGCTCCTGGGGTTATATCAGGATTTATACTCACGTATAAGGGTTTGGTGCTAAGATCCACAAATGAAGGAGAACATATGTCGCTTGATTTTCTGAGCCTGTGTTACTTTACTTAATACAACAGTTTATAGTTCCATCCATTTACCTACAAATTTAATGATTTTATCTTTCTTTACCACTGAGTAGAATTCTATTGTGTAAATATACCATATTTTCATTATCCATTTGTCAGTTGGAGGACATATAGATCCTTTCCATTTGTTATTGGTTGTTAAAAGAACAGTAATAAAAATGGATTTACAAGTATCTTTGCATTAGGATGAGTCCTTTGAGTATATGTCAAGGAGTAGTATAACCAGATCATATGGTAGCTTCATTTTTAGTTTGTTTCCATAGTGTTTGCATGAGTTAGGAATCCCACCATCAGTGAATGAGATAGCATGCTTCTAGTAAGCTGCTTTGATATCAACACAGCACTGATTTATAGAACAAAAGTGAGTAGTCTCCCTTCCAAATATCACACAAATATTTTGTAGGGGTATGGAAGGATTCAAAGAAGAAAGGAAGAGGAGAGTGAAGTAAGGAAAGATGAATGAACACTGAATGACGTTAAGAAACATGCTGCTAATCAGGCCTATAAATCAGCATGTTTCCTTGGTTCCTTCTTGTTATTTCAAACATAATTCACATAGCTTCTACCCAAGCCAATGTACATATTAGACTTCTATGTGTACCCCACAAATTTTAACATCCTTCTTGTAAGTTAAATTTACTACTGGGAGGGGTAAAGATTGCTCCCAGGCTCCCAGTGTGGCCCCTTCCTCCCACTGCCCTTACAACAAATAGAGACAATATTCCTCCAAACTACAGTTTAGGGAATAAACATATTTATTGGGCTTGCTAACAAAGCATAGGGTGGCAGTGAGGGGGTACTTACAAAGATATGAACACCTTTGGGCCTTTTTCCCCTACATTCTGTCTGTGGCTTCCTGACCTGCTACCAGCCAGTCCAAGGTGGCAAAGTGAATTTTCTCTCCCTGACTTCTCCTGTCCCTATCCTAATCCCTCCCCCTCATGCAGTTAAGGCTGACTGATTGGGTGGGAGGAGTGACAGTTTCCCTCTGCCCTTTCCCTCCTAAGGAGAGTCTTGTAGTCCAATTAGTTTGAGGTGACTGAAGCAAGCAGGTGAAAAGCTAGAGAAGAAGGCATCTATGAATTGCTTGCCGGTCCAGCTTGCCACTCCAGAGTACAAGCTTATCCAACACTTCTGAAGTCTGGAAACTCACTAAGTGAGAAATAATATGTGCAAGGTTGAGGTACATAAAAAATGATCCAGTTCAATTACCCTACAGAACTGCTTCATGAACGCAGCAAGAAATTTGTACTTGTTAGAACAAGTAGAACAATTCTTATTTAAATATATATATATATATATATATATATATAGAGAGAGAGAGAGAGAGAGAGAGAGAGAGCGAGAGAGAGAGAGAGAGTAAGACAGAAGCTTAGCATGGATGGGGGCATGGGCAAGAAGCCCCAGCCCTAGCTGAAGATCTAGTGGCAATTGTTAGATAATGGGAAAGAGGGGTCATCCTTTTTTTCCTCCTTCCTTCCTTCCTTCCTTCCTTCCTTCCTTCCTTCCTTCCTTCCCCTCCCTCCCTCCTTCCCTTCCTTCCTTCCTTTCCTTCTTTCCTCTTTTCTTTTTTGAGACAGGGTCTCCCTGTAGCCCCAGCTGGCCTGGAACTCACTATGTAGACCAGGCTGGCCTTGAACTCAGAGAGATCTGCCTGTCTCTGTCTCGCAAGTGCTAGGATTAGAGGTGGGCACCACCACATTTGGCAAGAGTCATCTTTCTTTACTGGCATGAAGCCAGGTAGGTTGTCCAGACTCCAAGAGATGGACCCACATCCAAAAGTACTTGGGAAAAGATTAGATTCTATACGTATTTTAAAAAGACAATATAAGACATGAAGTCGAGGAGGGGTAGTAAAGTGGGAGTAAGAAGAGTGGAGGGGGGTTTGAATATGATCAAAATACATTGTATGAAATTCTTGAACCAATAAAAATATTTTTAAAATGTATGAAAATATGTGCATGGTTACTATTAGTTTTACTATCTGTGTCCTATATTTTAATGACACAAGGTGAGATAACAGCACACTATGATAAGGAGTTTCTCTAATTCTGATAATGCAAATGAGAGGCTACATATGAAACTCTGTCTTAACATTGTATAAATTTCCTACCTTCTTCAGTGAAATAGTCCACATATTTAAGGACCTATTTTGTAATTCCCTGTGCTCATTTTTGCATTTCTTTTATGTCAAAGGCATTGGATAGGCTAAAAGGGAAAGGAAGGAGGGGAAGACCACAAAGTGAGATGAAATGAATGAAAAAGCGAGCAAACTAAAATTTGGTTAAATAATTTGTTTTGCATTATGGTGGAAGTTGGTCCCTTGAAAGCATGTAACATATTGGTCAATACACAAGGAAAAAAAAACTCAGAAAGTTGAAAAAATTCTGACTGATTTTATCTTTTGTTCTTTCTCTTAATATTGTCTTGAACAAATAATCTGGTGACAGATGGGCAGAATTCAGAGAACTTTGGTATCGAGATGTAGGTGAAAATCACACGAGGACAGGCTTTTCTAGAAAAGTCCTATTATGTGGTTGATTCACACGGGTTGAAAGTATTGCTTGAAGACTCTGTGGAGTGTTTAGGAATTTCGTGATTGATACCAGGCAGTACAAAAGTTCTCGCTGTACTTTTAGTACCGGTATTAATCACTTTTTTTGTGTGTATGAGCATTTTGCGCCCATGCATGCAATGCAGAATGAGGCCAGAAGGGGCATTAAATCCGCTTGAACTGGAGCTACAGACAGTTGATATCCACCTGTGTGGGTACTGGGAACTGAACGTAGGTCCTCTGCAAGAGCAGCCAGTGCTCTTAACCACTGAGCTATGTCTCCATGTCGCCATGTCTCTTTAATATAGAAAAACATTTGTGGTTTTTGTCATTATTTGGAGGTCTGTAACATCACATATACTCATCTGCTCTTTTCAATTTATTGTTCAGAGACACATGAGCTTAAAATTGTATTTTAATTATTTCTATTTCTACACTAGTAAACCTATGAAATTAATAAATAAAAAGAGAAAGTTTTTCCTGTTCTGAAGAACTTAAAGTAATCATCCCTCTTCTATATGTCTAAGAGATTACTTCATATAAATATTATTCCTTAGTAATTGAGGTACTTTATTATTATAATTTCAGCTATATAAATATATGGAATGTCTGTTTTCATAGGAAAATGTTACTTCCTCCTAAATATAAGGCAAAAAGTCATACTTATGGTATAGATAGGCATATATCAAAATAGGCAAATAAAAATATTCTCAGAGGTTGATAAACAAATTTGAAAGCTCAGAAGCTCAGTTAAGACTGTTCACAATGCTTCTGCTCAAGAGATTCGATCATTAACCATTAACTGTCTGAATAATCTCTTCATTGCCATCTTCATTTCCTGATTCCTGAATGTGTAAATCACAGGGTTCAGAAAAGGGGTGACAATTGCATCAAATATGGCCAGGAATTTATCCAGGTCTGTGTAGGATGAAGGCCATGTATAGAAAAATATCACAGGACCAAAGAATAAGGACACCACTGTAACATGAGATGAAAGTGTGGACAGAGCTTTGGAGGAGCCACTTGGAGAGTGTTTCTGCACAGTGAATATGATGACTATATAGGAAAAGATGAGTATGAGGAAGGAGGCCACGGACATGAACCCGCTATTGATTGAGACCAGTAATTCCATTGGGTATGTGTCTGTGCAAGCAAGTTTGATAAACCTGGGAAAGTCACAGTAGAAGCTGTCTAACACATTTGGTCCACAGAAAGCTAAGTTTAATACAAAAACTAGTTGAACTAGAGAATGCGTAAGGCCAACCACCCAGGCAGCCACTAAGAAGGAGATGCACATTCCTGGATTCATAATAGTTAGGTAGTGCAGAGGCTTACATATGGCCACATATCTGTCAAAGGCCATGGCTATGAGCAGCACCATCTCCACACCACCAATAACATGAATGAAGAAGATTTGAGTTATGCAACCTTTAAAGGAGATGACTTTGTACTTTCTGAACAGGTCATATATCATCTTTGGAGATGTAACAGAAGAAACACCTAAGTCAACGAAGGACAGGTTGGCCAACAGAAAGTACATGGGAGAGTGTAGGTGAGGGTCAGAAGCCACTGTGAACACAATGAGGGAGTTTCCCATCATGCTTGCCACATAAAACATGGAGGAGAACACAAAGAGCAGTAGCTGGGTCTGCCAGGAGGCGGTGAGTCCCAGGAACACAAACTCTGACACCACGGAGAGATTTGCTCCTTCCATTGGCTTTGGTATTAGTCCTACCTGAAAGAGGAAACAGGAGAAACTGAAAGTTGTAATTATGTTAATAAACTAGAAGAGGAAACTCAATTAATGAAAGCCTATTTTTACATTAGCATCTAAACTAACATAAAATCAGAGATGTCAACAAGTGCTGAACATGACTAATTATCAGAGAATTATAAATGAAAACTATTGGAAATGTCTCATACCCATGTAAAGAAATTTTAACAAATTCAAAAGATAAGTTTGGTGCGCTGTTAAAAGTAGGGTATATTTATAAACTGTTGATGAGTATAAATTAATACACCATTTATTGAAAGTGTATGGAGGATTTTGACAAATATAGATTGAATTTGTAGCACAATAATAGTGTGCTTGCTTAATACATTAAAGTCCTGAGTTTGATTTCCAACAATGTAAAACAAAATGAGAAGTGGAAGGATTGTGAGGGGAGATAGTAAATTTAAGGACATATGTCCAGAAGAAATGACATTACTATGTCAAATACAAGTCCTTCCGTTTTCATTGCAGCATTTTTCATAAAAATGAACAATGTGCAAACAACCAGTGTTAGGTGAGTGCACAACACACACACACACACACACACACACACACACACACCACACACCACACCACACACACACACACTATTCACCTTTTAAAAGGAATCCTGTGTTTTGTAATAATGTGAAGTAACCTGGAGGTTTTTGTAGTAAGTGAAAATAAAGAGTTACAGAAAGTCAAACACTAAAAGATTTCAGTAAAAGTGGAAACTAAAGAAGCCACACTCACAGAAGCAGAGAATCTGACTGTGGACCATGAGCAAATGAGGTGGAGTTGGAGGGAATATAGAATGGAAGATATTTGTCTAAATGGAAAAAATATACAGCTAAATGGGATGGGTAGTTCCTGCAGATTCATTGCACAGCAAGGTGACCATGGTAAAAAGAACTGTACCTTGCATATTTGAAAACTGCTAAGAGTAGATGTTCAATGTTCTTATCACAAATAAGTAAGTGAGGTGAATATGTTAGTCAACTTGATTTACTCATAGAACAATATTCACATGTATTAAAAATTCTCATTATATATATACATAAATATATGCATTTATTTTGTAATTGTAATTCTATAAAAACTGGAGGAACACCGGGTGTGGTGGTGCATGCCCCTAATTCCAGTCCTTGGGGTACAGAGACAAGTGGATTTCTTGTGAGTTTGAGGCCAGCCTGGTCCACGTAGTTTCTAGGTGAACTGGAGCTAGGGAGACCTTGTCAAAAACGCACTAAAGCAAAGCAAAGCAAAACAGAACAAAAGAAAACAAAACCAAAACAAAACAGAACAAAAATAGTGAGGAACAAAAATCTATTATATTCATGTTCTGAAATGGTGATCATATATAGAAGCTGGTGGCAGTCAAGTAGTGTTGTTATGTTCCATAGAAATTACGAATTTAATAACAATTTACTTTCTCCCAGTATGAGCAGAGATGTTCCTTATGAGACAGGAGATCAGTCAACACTGGAAACAGCAATTCATCCCCAAGTTCATTCATTTGGATTAAAATCTGTTATATAATTTGGTTCAGGCACACACACACACGCACGCACGCACACATGCACGCACACACACACACACACACACACACACACACATACACACCCCCCCAAGCACACAATCAAACACCCTTCTGAAGTAGTGATGCATGTTTAAGGCTAAAAACCTTGCTCTAACATATAAATCCTTCTTTTTCACTAATCATCACTGGAAAATATTTAACTTCCATATTTACTATAGCCATTGGATCTTGCTTTATTTCATTAGCATTATTTTACTTTCCCTTTAACTGAGTTAAGTGGACCCAAGTCTAAATCTCCAAAGAGACATTTATATTTTCACTCTCTGAAACAACGGAAAAGTGGTTCACAGAGAATGGCAAGTCTTTCACCTGTCAGTTAGACAGCGTGCATCATGTTGAGAAGTTGCTCTAGCAATTTGACATCACAACAAATCTCAAATGTCAGGATTTGCATTCTTCCATAGTATCTGTCCATCAACCACTGGGGATGAAATTGAATTAGTACCCAGAGTTAATTTCACAAGCTCTAAGCTCAAGCTTCTCAAAGACATAATTTTTCACTGTTATATAAGATTTATCATAGTATATTGTAAGTTTAGTTTTATTTAGAAAAAGAACATTGCATAGTAGACTGCATATGGACTCTGGATTCAAAATCTAAGATTAATATCATGATTCAGCCAGTGACTATCATCGTTTACCTTTTGGCCTTTTAAAATCAGACAAGATACTTGAATCCGTGAACCTTAAATTTATTCAGCTTTTGAACAAATTAAAAAGCGACTTCTGCTCAGTTATAGGAACAAAGATCACAATCATGTATCCAGCAGATAGCTATTCTATATGTAGGTATTCATTAGATGTTATTAGTCCTTTTCTTCTTTTCACTTGCTCATAATAGTGTCCGACATATGAGACTAATTAATTAAAAACATGAGAATGTCAATAAACAGAGAGAGCAAACTTCTATGTCCAAAATAAATTTCAAAGTATATTAACTGCCAGACGTGGTGGCTCATGCCTTTAATCCCAGCACTCGGGAGGTAGAAGCAGGCGGATCTCTGTGAGTTCAAGGCCAGCCTGGTATACATAGTGAGTTCCAGGACAGCTACAGGGATACCCTGTCTCAAAAAAGACATTATATATATATAATTCTTTTTTT
>NW_008333036.1:29008-45430 GCF_000622305.1 Nannospalax galili
CTATTAAAGTCATTGGGTAGATTTCAATGGTAATGTTTATCACCTCTACTAATTAACGTGATATAACTTTTTATGCTTCCTCCTCAAATATAATTCATTTTTTAAAATTTGTTGATTTTTTTGTGTGTATATCACACAGAAAATCCCAAACCATCTTATTCAACTGTACACCCACTTCCCATTTTAACTATTCTTATTCAATGATAAATTATACTATTCATATCATTTTATTGACTAACAAATGTAGTTGCAAAAAGTAAATTAAATGCATTTGCTGTCAAAGAACACTGCATTTATGTTTAGTACTCATTACAAATGTGGCTCATTGATTAAGCTCTTCTTAATTAAACTGCAAACACAAAGATGAATACTACGTCTGTCTTCTCATCAGTGCATCCCAAACTTTAGGATCAGAAATATTACACAATAGGGACAAAGAAGTATTTTCTGAAAATGAGAAATGGTGTATTTGATTCATTAAACACCACAGAAAAATCTACATGACCATATAATCTAAAATGATAGGCCAAGCTTGGCAAGGTGGTACATGCCTTTATTCCCAGCACTCTGGAGGCAGGGCAGGTGGATCTCTATGAGTTCAAGATCAATCTCAAAGAAAAAGATAGGCAAAAGGAATGACTAAAGTTATAAAGCGCTAGAATAATGCATATTTCCTTTTATTCTTTCTCTGTTCTAAGCATAATAGCTCTGGTATTTTGTGCTTCCTTTCTCTTTCTCTAAATCTCCCCTCCCCACCATCCTGCTGCCTCTCTTCAAGTGGTTGACCTCCATTCTGGCTTAACTCATTCTTTTTTATGCTCTTCTGGGCAGCTGCTGAAATTTACTGCTTTCTTGCCTGGAGATTAAAAAAAAAAATTTAAAACTCTAGTAAACTGTTTTTGTAAGTTTCTGGTATAAATGTGTAACTTTCTTAAACAAACAAACAAACAAACAAACAAAAACAAACACTCTTAAAGGTGAATGAGAAAAATATCTAGAAACTTCCTTGAGTCCCTTGAGATTACTCGATTCTGCATAGATTTATTATTCTATGTTACGTTGGAGGAAGCCACATTTTGCCAAAAAATGTTGACTAAAAAAAAGAAACCTCAAAACAAACAGAAAACAAAACAAACAAAACAAAAAGCCCCACAAAAGTCTAGTAAATGGTCCTTGAATTAGAAAAAGTGAAATTGAAGAAATAAATAAAAATGAGGGGAAAATCCAAAAAGGGCTATGAAATTTGGAAGGTACATATGTAATTATGAGGAGAAAAATTAAAAAGCTTACTACAAACGAAGTTACAACTTTATGAATTATGACTGTATCTTCCTAGGTTCAATTTGTCCCTATTTTTACCTTGTAGATTGCTACAAAGCCTTCTTTATGTTCAAGTAATTTTGGAGTCTCTTAATTTAAGACTATTTCTACTTTTATTTAACAGCTTTGGAAATATAAATAATTGTATATCCTCTTCAAATAAATGCTTTAGTGTACTTTAATGAAGTCACTTCATAACTCTTTAAAATCCTTTTCAACTAATTACAAGTTATCAATGACATGAATATTGCAACACTCAGTATAAATAACAAAGGAAAACAAAAAATAAAATTCTGTTAGTCTTAAGTACTAATTGTCACATCACACTACAAAATGACGTTATGTCTCCATGTTAAATTTTGTTGCTGCTCAGGTATCTATGAGACTCTTCCATCTGTCAAGCTCAAAAATTTCTCTTAAATTTGCTTATATTTTACAGAACACTTACCAAATATTTTATGGAAGATGATCAGTTCATACCAATCTATTCTGAAAAGTGATAGGAAAAAATGTATACCTTTTATCATTTTTATGTCATCAAAATTTTTGCTTTTTAAGCTTTTTGTAGGATATTAGATCCTTCATTTAATCTTCATTGAGTACAGAATGGTTCATTACAACATAAATCTATTACAAAATATTACACGTCTGTTTGATTGTATAGTACTGTTTATTTACAGTGTGGTCCTAGCTCAAAGTCAGCTAGTTGATTCACCTTTTCTAATACATCAATGGACATTACATTATTCTCCCAGGTTATTCAGTTTTCTTTCCTGATTGCATTATACTTTGTTTTAAGCTCATTCATGCACTTCAGGATGAGACTTATGTTCACATCAATTCCAAGCACAGATTAATATCTGAAAATAAAGCTAATCAAGCATTGCTAAATTTATTTCTATTCATTAATTTACCCATGTGGAAAGAACAGTATCACGGTAGACTCAGATTTCCCCGTGTCCTCTCACATATAACATCATATAGTATCTTAAACTAGGAAGATATGAAGCTAATTATATATACCTCAAGAGGCCAGTGACCAAGAGACACTATAAATACTCAACAGTCTAGAAGGAGCTGATGAGTACAGGATTTTTTTCCTCCAGAGATTTATTTGGTTTGACCTGTGTGATCAAATGATTTCATAACTCACAGTATAATACTGAAGACAAAGGGGGAAATAAAAGTGGAATTATTTGGCATCACTGTGCCATTCATATATAACAATAATTATTCATTGCAATTAATTCCTGACAATAAGTAAATATTTTCTCAAAGGTTAACTATAATCGCTTAATTGTAACCAAATATATGTGCTAGTGTTTCATGTACTTTAGTAGGTAGAATATTTATCAAGTTTTCATTTTTCAATAAAAATATATTGTATAATTATGGATCTGTACCTAGATTTTGCTGCACAGATGAATCCAGAAAACAAAGCTTAGAAGTGAGTGGAATAACTAAAGCACCTGCAAATAGATAGTAAAATGAAGAAAGTATGCTACACACACACAAATTCCTGGAAGTCACTGAAAAGAAAGGTCTGATGAAGTAAGTGACAACACAACACAGCTGATAAAAAAGTCATCAAAACAGCATCTTATATGCTGTTGTGGATATAAATACATATGAATGCAGACAAACATAAGATTTATTTTTCAGTAAGTACTTCAGCATGTAAGACTTTTAGGCGTACTCATGAATATTGTTCTTTTATTTTTTATGGTTTGTAAAGAAACGGCTGTTACTGATGGTATGACACATTAGGTGCTTGGAGAAGTGCTTAACAAACCTATAAAATAGGGAAGAGATGGTTTTTAGATACAATCAAAGGGATGAACAAAAGCTATATTTTTCTCTTAGCACCTGATATCTAAATGTCAAGCTGATATGGGTAAATATGTCAAGGTAGAAGAAAGTTACTTTCATGGAGTAGCTGCTATATCATTACAAGGTAACTTTATCTCAAAATGCTATCTTCCATCAATGTTCTGATTAATTAATTTTGCAGAGAGAAACATGAAAAGAAAAAGATAGCATACTATAAAATAAAGCTGTCAATATCTCCTTCTCTGTATGTGGTCATGAAGTCTGTTCTGAAAACACAATTTCCCTAAGATCATCTTATCTTCCTTCAGGATCTAGACTGTACAGCATTCTCTGGAAAGTGAAGAAAGCTTCATTTCAATAGGTGATCAATCTTTAGATGATAGAATTTTTTTTAGAGGTGTTACTGTTTACCATTGATGAAAACTATTGAGCAAAGAGTGAGTAGAAAGAACACCAATTAAATCCTTGGATTGTAAATTTTATTTCAGGGCTCTACTGTGAAATAAAACCCAAAATGCCCCTCTATCACACTATATTCTCTGAGTCAAGTTGTTTTAGTGACTATGCTCTTCCAGGTTAGGTCAACATTATACATACATCCATTCATAACCCAAACTCATGTTTGTCTTCTAAAATGGGGAAAATACTCCATGTTGCAGACATACTCACATTTCATATGTATACATATATACATAAAAATATATATTTATAGAGTGGAATTTCTGTCCTGACATGCCCATAATATATATTCAGGATCTTTTTTACCTTGGAACTCTGAGTCCACTGCATATTTATCTTTCCTCTTACACAATCTGCAAAGCATTGCTTTTAAAAAAAATTTAAAGTGTATTTATTTTTATGTGTAAGGGTGCTTTGCTTGCATGTATGTAAGTGCACCTGTGTCATGCAATGCCCGTGGAGGTCAGAAGAGGGTGGTGGATCCCATGGAACTGGAGTTATGGTCATTTGTTAGCAGCCATGTGGGTGCTGGAATTTGAGCCCGGATCCTTTCCAAAAGCAGCCATTGCTTTTAACTGCTGAGTCATCTCTCCAACTCCTACAAAGCATTTTTTTTTCTGTTTTAGAGCCATCTAAAAATTCAGTCTTATGAGTAAACAAGTTGTAGAACACATTCAATTATAGTTTATGTTGACCCCTAGTTCCAAAGACAAACATCACGAATTGGCCTGTTTACCTTTATCAAGAATTGGAAGGTATAAAAATTTAGAAGGCTCCAGTTGATGACCCACACCAAAGGCATGTCAGGACAGAAATTCCACTCTATAGACTGTATTAATTATTTTTC
The DNA here is from genome assembly GCF_000622305.1 of Nannospalax galili. Taxonomy (NCBI): domain Eukaryota; kingdom Metazoa; phylum Chordata; class Mammalia; order Rodentia; family Spalacidae; genus Nannospalax; species Nannospalax galili. Next base: position 33,465 of record NW_008333036.1, read on the forward strand.
TGTTGCTGTGATAAAACACCGTGACCAAGGAAACTTAGAGAAGGACGAGTTTATTTGGCTTATACTTCTTGAGGGATTAGAATCCTTCATGGTGGTAGGAGGTGGAGAGTAGAAAGCTGACCACTCATATTTTCAAGCAGGCATAGGAAGAGATCAGGATTGGAAATCTAGCAAGGCCTGGGAAGATCTGTTTCTGTGGCTCCCACATCCACAACGCACACTGCTTGTCTTGTAGGCTCAGGTTGGCTCCACTCCATACCTGCCACTGCCCTTGGTGGTCATCCCATGGTCCTCTCATTTCCAGTATACTGGGGTTTCCATTGCAATTAGGCTGCACCTTCACCAATGGTCTCTCCTGGCCTGTCACAGTGCCAAACCTCAGCTGCTCTCTATAAGCGCTTCATGCTTTTTAAAACTAGTACAATGTAGGCGACTCTTTCATATTATCAAGTCTGCTCAGAGCCTGAGATGAAGCTTCAGATCCCCACTGGACCACTGATTCTGTGTGTTGATCTTGAGGAAACACTTCCTATAAGGCTTCACCTCAGTGATGCTGGTCTCTTATTAATCACAGATGATTTTTCAGCCCAGCACCAATTGTCCCAATAAAGCACAAAATGTTTCACTTCCAAAAATTCTTAATTTAAAAGATATCACACAAACATCCCTGATGTACTCTTTACTTCCCTTTGAATGTTTACAAGCCAGATCTCCACCATTTGCAATTCTGTCAACATTTTTATCTTCCAAGCTCCGTAGAATAGCCCATTAAGCTCTAAGCACTCAATGGCTTCCCAGTCCAAACCACCAGACACTTCCACAGTCCTCCCTAAAACAACATGGTCATGTATATCACATCAGTACTTCATTCCTGGTACCATTTTTTCCTCCTAGTTACTTTTAAATTTAGTTTTTAAAATAAATTTTATTGAATATTTGTATATTTCATATAGAGCATCTTAATCAGTCTTAATCATCTTTATACCCCCTTCCTCACTGGACCCTCCCACAGCCCCATACTCCACTGGAGTTCATACATTCTGTCATTTGTGTTAAGACCTGTCCTGTCAAGCTAGTGCCCCAGACATCCCTCAGTGCAAGTTCATCCACTGGGGTCTAGGCAGTCTATCTAGAGTCCCTCCCTTTAAGAAGATCAGCTCTTCCTCATCCAGTAGTAATCACCTGCCAATAATTCTTAACTCAGATTGGGGCTTGTTGTCCATTTCCATAGTTCTATGCTGGGTTTTTGTCTGCTTGAGTTTGCATAGGTCTTGTGTATAGTGGCACCATTGCTGTAGGTTCATATGAGCAAAGTCCCAGAAGCTTGTAGGACTCCATTTCCATATTGTCATGCACCCACTCCCTGGCTCTTACAATATTTCCACCCCCTCTTCCAATGGTCCATGAGCCTTGGGTAGGTGGAGTTTAAAATAAGAGTCCTGTCCAAGGACCCACACTCTGCAGACTCTTACTCTCCATGCTTTGGCCATTTGTGACGTTTTGTGTTCCTGGCCCTCTGTTGCATGAGGGAGCTTCGATGATGAGAACTGAGAGATGCATTAGTGTCCTCTTTATTTGTTGTTCTATGTTCTGTGTAGAGGTTTCACTGTAGATGTGTCACTTAAACTTGGGCAATTCATAAACAGTCTCTGTGTGTGACTAGTTGTGGAACTCTGTAATAGTCTCTGTCTGTTGCAAAACAAGCTCTTTGATGAGTGGTGACTGGGATATTTGCCTGTAAATGTAAGATCCATATTTTGCACATAGTAAGAAATTATACTTGTCTAGGGATGTCACAGTCTTGGGGTAGTCTCTAAGATCTAAGACTTCTCCAGCCATGTGTTTTGGCTATGTTTACAGTACCAAACATGAGTTTCTTCCCATTGAGTGGGCTTTAGGTCCAATTATGTAGCTGTTGATTACTGCAAAGATAAAAGTGCCACTACTGCACCCATGTTGTTTGCTATGCCAGTCACTGATGTGGTTATGTAGCCCCAAAATGATTTATTCCTCCTGGACTTCTGAAGAGCCACGGGTGAGTGCAAGGCACCCTGGGAAGAAGGATGGAGCCTAATGTGGCAGGAGATTAGAACAAAAGGAGGAGGAATTGGTGCCATTCTGGGAAGCAGGGAACAGGGAGCAGGCAAGTCAGCCTCTCCTGGACCCTGTGGGGTGCTGGGGAGCTTGAGAGGACCCCGTGGACCCCTCATGGAACTCTGTGGGGTGAGTGGGCATTCAGGGACTTGAGATGAGGCAGACCGTGGGCAAAGGTGATCTGAAAAGGCAGGCCAAGCTGTACAGAGCTGGGTGCCAGGTGTTTGTTTCTTTTTAAGTCTCTCCCCTCCTCCCCAAAGGAATAAACTATGCAAAATGAAGATAAAGATATGTTATGTGGTTTGTCTATGTGTGTCAGCAACAGGAGCATGAGAACCTGAAGAGGAGTGAGGGCAGGTCAAACAGAGAGCAGGAATGAGAAAATTTAGTGGGACAGGTTATTAGGCCTTGAAGAAGGGGTTTTGACCATCATTTGTTCTCCCTTAGCAGCTTGCATAGTGCTCTCCAAACCTAGGGAGCTAGCTTTTGGGGGAGGTGGCTTTCAGGTCCATTCCACCTCCATTATTCCAAATCCTGTGTCAGAAGTATGCCCTGTCTTCAGCAATTGGGTCTTACCTTCAAGTTCTAGGAGGCGGCAACCAAGGGCTGTGGCAATAGCCTTTGTAATTTCGGGAGTCTCTTGGACCACTCCGACCAACAACTCAAAGAAAGTTTCTCCTGTCTGGCACCGTTTCTCGTTAATGTAGGCTTCAACTATACACAAGCACTCATGTAGAGATATCATATGTGCAATTTGTCAATAGGTCTTTGGACTAATATGGTTCCCTCAGGTTTTATGCAGTACCTAGGTATTATTTATCTCTCCTCTCTCTCCCTTGCCTAACCTTCCCTCCATGCCCGCCACCTTTAAAATAGCCTCATTTCCCCCATTTCTTCCCTTGATAATACAAGTATCCTGTGGTCCCACCTTTCTTGAGCTCCGTTTCCCTCTTTTTTCCTCATAGTTCATTGTATAAACGTCCATCCCCCCTTCCCATTTAAATACCCACATTGTACCTATTTCTCTCTTAGTAACACCTGTCTCCTACGGTTCTTATTGCTCAGGTTCCTTCTTTCTCTTTACCTCCCTGATTCTCTTCCATATTCCTGGTTCCTTCAGTTATATCAATATATATACTCACATACAAGAATTTAGTGCCTGGATCCATAAATGAGGAACCATATATGTCCTTTGTTTTTCTGAGTCTGTGTTACTTCACTTAGTATAACAGTTTATAATTCCATACATTTACTTGCAAATTTCACGATTTCATCGTTCTTTACTGCGGAGTAGAACTCCATTGTGTAAAAGGACCACAATTTCATTATCCACTCATCAGTAGAAGGACACTTAGGTTGCTTCCATCTCTTAGTTATTTGAAAGAGCCGCAACAAACATGGATGTACAAGCATTTGTACAGTAGGATAAATCCTTTGGGTTTATGACAAGGAGTGGTATAACTGGGTCATATGATATGTTCATTTTTAGCTTTTTAAGAGTTCTCCACAGTGCTTTCCATAGGGGTTGCATGAGTTTGCAAATTTTCGAGCAGTGAATGAGTGTTCCCCACATCCTATCCAGCATTTGGAATCATTTTTTCTCTTGATCTTAGCCAGTCTGACTGGGTAAGATGAAAGCTTAAGGTGGTTTTAATTTGCATTTCCCTACTTACCAATGTTGAACACTTTAAGATATTTCTGGATGTTAAACCTCTGTCAGATGTGTCACTGGTGAAGATTTTCTCCTGCTCTGTGTTTTTCTCTTCACTTCCTTGGTTGTCTATTTTGCTGTATAAAAGCTTTTTAGTTTAATGAGATCACTCTTATTGATTGTTGACTTTAATTCCTGAGCAACTGATGTTCTATTTAGGAAGTCTTTTCCTATACCTATATCTTTCAGGTTACTGACAGTGTTTTCGTCTAATAATTTCAGGTTTCATATTGAGGTCTTTGATTCACTTGGGGCTGACTTTTGTGCAGGTTAAAAGATAAGGGTCTGGTTTCGTTCTTCTACAGGTGCAGATCCAGTTTTGTCAGTACCATTTGTTGAAGATGCTGTCTTTCCTCCAATGTGCATTCTTGGCCTTTTTGTCAAATATCAGATGGCTGAAGTTGTGTGCACTCATGTTTGCATTTTCAGTTATGTTCCATTGATCTATGTGTCTATTTTTTTTTTTTACTAGTACCAGGCTATTTTTATAACTATAGCTCTGTAATATAGTTTGAGATCTGGTATGGTAATCTCCCCAGCACTACTCTTTTAGATCAGGGTTGCTTTGGCTATCTGGGATCTTTTGTGCATCCATATGAATACTAGGATGCATTTTTCTAATTCTGTGAAGAATGTCATGGGGATTTTGATTGGGATTGCATTGACTCTATATGTTGCTTTTGATAGGATGGTCATTTTCACAATATTAATTCCTCCAATCCATGAGCATGTGAGGTCTCTCCATCTTCTTGTGCCTTTCTCAACCGCTTTAAGATAAGAAATTTTCATTTTAGAGATCGTTAATGTCTGTGATCAGGTTTCTTCCAAGATACTTTAGTTTTGAGGCTATTGTGAATTGGAGAGTTTCCATGTACTCATTCTCTGATTGCTTTTTATTTCTTATATAGAAAGGCTACTGATTTTTGTAGATTAATTTTGAAACCTGCCACTTTACTGAAAGTGTTACTCATTTCTAGGAGTTTTCTGGCAGAATTTTTGGGATCTCTCATTTCTAGGAGTTTTCTGGTAGAATTTTTGGGATCTCTTAGGTATATCATCTGCAAAAGGGGATAATTTAACCTATTGTTTTCCAATTAGTACTACTTTAATTTCAATCTCTTATTGCTCTAACAAGAGTTTCAAGCACTAGGAGTAGAGGTAGTGAACAGCTGTGTCTGATTCCTGATTTTAATGGGAATGCTTCCAGTTTTTCTCCATTTAGAATGATATTGGCTTTGGGTTTGTTGTATATAGCTTTAATTATGTTAAGGTATGTTCCCTTCAGTCCAATTCCCATCTAGGGCTTTAAACATAAATGCACATTGAATTTTGTCAAAGACCTTTTCTCCATCTATTGACATGACTGTGTAATTTTTATCTTTCAGTCTATTTATATGATTTATCACATTTATTGACTTTCATATATTGACCCATTCCTGCATCTCTGGAATAAAGCTGACTTGTTTATAGTGGATGATCTCTTTTTTTTTTGACATGGCATTTTATTTATTTAAGTTTTTTAATTAAAATATTTTTTCTTACATTTCCCACTCAAATCCAGACCCTCATCCATGTTTCCCCTCATCCCCCTACTGAACCCTATGCACTTTGCTATAAAGACTGAGTCCTATTCATTCAGGTGTTTGTACCCAAATGTCCTTCAGTGTAAATGTGTCCACTGGAGTCTAGTCGGCCCATCCAGTGGTTGTATGTAAGTCATACTCTCTCTCATCCAGCAGCAACCAGTCTCAAATAGTTCTCAGTCTAGCGCTGGCCCACCACCTGTTTCTCACCTCCCCTTTGGGCCCTTGTTTAATTGAGCTGGCATGGGTCCCATGCTCGATGGCACTACTGCCACAGGCTCACATATGCAAACCTCCAGTGGCCTAGAGGCTTCCACTTCCCTGTGTTCATGAATCAGTCCTGGCTCTTATAATCTTTCCACCTCCTCTTGTACAATGGTCCCTGAGAAGTGGTTGGTGAAGTTCCATATAGGAGTCCCATCCTACACTTGACAGTCTCTTATTCTCCAAAACATAGCCAGTTGTGGCCAACTGTGTGCATCGCACTCTGATGTACATGGAAACCTCACTGATGAGAGTTTAGGGGTACGTTAGCCCTCTCCCTACCCCTTATTCTGTTATGTTCCATGAGCCTTGGATGTTCCACGAGCCTTGGCTGTAGGAATTCGACTGCAGATGTGTCACCTAGTACTGGGCATCTCCCAGGCACATATTCTCTGTGCCTGACCAGATGTGCAACTCTGCAGTAACTTCCATCTATTGCAAAAAAGCAGTAAGAAAACATGAAATTATGAAATTTGCAGGTAAATGGATGGAGCTAGAGAGTGTTATACTAAGTGAAGAAACACAAATGCAGAAAAGCAAGTGACATATGTTCTCCCTCATTTGTGGATTGTAGCACCAATCCCTTATATGTCAATATATAAATTCTGATGTAATGCCAGGAGCCAGGTAAAGGGAAAGGATACATGGAGGTAAAGGGCAAGAAACAATCTGAAAGGGGATAGTAAGGAACAGATGTTACTTGAGGGGGGTAAAAAGTGGGAGTAATTGGAAGAGAGGAGAGGAGGGACCATGGTGTCAGGAGGGAGAAAGAGAAGTCAGGAGAGGAAAGATGGCAGGAGTCGGGAAGTATTGTGGAGACGGTGGGGATAATGGCGGCACTGTGACCAGGGAGGGAGGGAGGAGGGAAAGCCAGATGGGAGATAAAAGAGTGGAGATGAGTGAATATTGTGGGACTAGAAACAAAGGGAAAACAGATGCTCTAGAAATCCTATGAGAAATACACATAGAGTGTCTGAACATCAACACATATATACACCTGAGAGCTGCTTGGCATGGAACACACTGGCAGAGAGGAGACCTCCCTTAGAGTGACAAGCATGCAGTACAACACTCATTAACAAAGGTGGATGATCTCTTTGATGTATGTCTGTATGTGGTTTGCAAGTATTTTGTTGAGAAATTTTGCATCTATGTTCAGGATATAGGTTTATAGGTTTTTTTTTTGGGTTGTATCTTTACCTGTTTTTGGTATTAGAGTGGTACTGGCTTCATAGAATGAATTTGGAAGTTCTCCTGTTTTTATCTTTTTGAATAATTTAAATAGTGTTGGTTGTAGAACTTTAAACGCCTAATAGAATTCTGCTGTAAATCCATTTAGGCCTGGGATTTTTTTGTTGGGAGGTTTTGTTTCAATTTCCTTATATGTTATAGGTCTGTTTAAGCTGTTGATCTATTCCTGGTTTAGCTTTAATGACTCCCATGATTTTAGATATTCATCCATTTCTTTTAAGCTTTCAAATTTATTAATAGAGTATAGGTTTTTAAGGTATCCCCTTATAATATTCTGGATCGTTTTGTTGTCTGTTGTTATATTTTCCATTTAATCTCTAATTTTGTTGATTTGGGTTGCTCTTTCTTTCTTTTGGCTAGACCCTGGGCTAAGGGTCTATCTATCTAATTTATCTTTTCAAAGAACCAGTGCTTAGATTCATTGATTATTTGTATTGTTTTCTTTCTTTCTATTTCATTAATTTCTGCTCTGATTTTTATATTTATTTTCCACCTGTTGGTTTTGAGTTTTATTTGTAGTTGCCTTTTGAGAGTCTTGAGTTGCAATGTTAAGTCATTTATTTGTGCCCTTTTAAAAACATAGACATGTAGAGCTATAAACTTCCCTCTTAGGACTGGTCTTTAAGTGCCCCAGAGGTTTTGATCTGTTGTGTTCACATTTTGTTTAATTACAAGAATATGTTTATTTTTCACAATTTCTTCTTTGGCTCATTTATCTACCATTCAGGAGTGTGTTTTAAATCTCCATGAGTTTGTGTAGCTAGCAGGGCTTCTTTCTGTGTTGATTTTAAGCTTTATTGCATTGTGGTCTTATAGAATGCATGGAATTATCTCAAATTTCTGTATTTGTTGAGGTTTGTTTTGTGCCCCAGTATATAGTCAATTTTGGACAAAGTACCTTGGGATGTTAAATAGGAAGTATATTCTTTGCTGCTTGGGTGGAGTATTTGATAGATATCTGTTGGGTGCATTTGATGTATGATGTCATTTAATTCAGATGTTTCTCTGTTTATTTGTTGTCTGATTGACCTGTCTAATGGAGACAGTGGGGGTATTGACATCCCCTACTATTACCGATTTAGGGTTAATCTGTGTCTTGAAGTCCTGTAGTACTGTTTTTATGAAATTCAGTGCACCAGAGTTTGGTGTATATATGTTCATGATTATAATATCTTCTTGGTCAATGGTTCCTTTAATCAGAATGAAGTGACCCTTTTTATCTCTTCTGATTAGTTTTAGTTTGAAGTCTCTTTTTTCAGACATTAGAATCTCAACCTCTTCTTTTTTCTTTGTACCATTTGCTTGGAATACTTTTTCCATCCTTTTACCTTAAGGTATGGCCTGTCATTGAAGGTGAGAGGGGTTTGTATTGTAATCCATTCAAACAGCCCATGTCTTTTCACTGGGATGTTCAGTCCATTGATAATTAAAGTTATTATTAAAAGATGTTTATTGGTTGCTGTCATTTCAATTTCTATTTGCATTCTTGGTCTGACTTTGTGTTTCCACAATTATACCTTCATTTAGTTTCTTTCTGTTGCTCCTTGGGTATAGTCATTCCTTTTTTCAACTCTGTATTGCTTCAAGTATTCTCTGAAGGGCTCATTCTGTGTACTTTAATTTTTTAGCTTATTCATGGTATGGAAGATTTTTCTTTCCTGTTCAACTATAATGGACAATTTTTCTGGGTAAAGTATTCTGGGTTGGCATCTATGGTCATTTAGAACTGGGAATACTTTGGTCCAGGTTCTTCTGCCTTTCGTAGTTTGCATTCAAAAGTCAGCTCTAATTCTGATGGGTTTTCCTTTATAAGTGATGTGTTGCTTTTCTTTTACAGCTTTCAGTATTCTCTCTTTGTACATTCAGTGTTTTTACTATGACATCCCACGGGGAGTTTCTTTTCTGATCCTATTTGGTGTTCTATATGTTTTTTGTATTTGTATGGGAATGTCTTTACTTAATTTTGGGAAATTTTCTTCTACAATCTGTTGAAGATCTGGTCAGTAACATTAACCTGAGATTCTTCTCCATCCTCTACGCCTATTACACATAATTTTGTCTTTTCTTGGTGGCCCACATTTCCTGCATGTTTCCATTCCTGTGTTTTAAAATTTTTTTCATAGTCTTTACTTGAGCAGTCCAATTCTTCAACTTCATCATCCAGGCTTGATACTGTTTTCCATTTCATTAATTCTATTGGTGAGGCTTTTCAGTCAGAAGTTTATCTCTGTCTTCTTTTAGTTCTTTGATTTGTTTGTGTGTTCTTTAATTAATTGCATTCCTTGATAATGTTTATGACTGTTCTTTTAAATTCTGTGTCCTCAGTTATCTTTAGTGGGTCCTCAATGTAGAGTTCTTCTATAGGACTGGCACTGTTTGGTAGAGACATATTATTTGGGTTTTTTACGTTATTATTTTTTGTTTTGATTTTGCCATGTGGATTTCTTTCATTTTTTTTTTTGTGATTCTGGTATGAAATTTAAACCTTGCCTTTTTATGTTGAAGTCTTATTCAGTTTGTATTACTGATGTTCCTTTGTTGTTTTCTTATTGGGTATGAAAGCTGGTTCGTGTAGGCCTCAGGTTCTCTTTTCTGATTTTGCATTTTAAGGACCAGATGGTTCTATCCAGCTACTCAGAAGCTCCATCAGAGGGGATGTGGATATGAACACTTGAAGCCCACCCAAGGACATGCTTCCTCCAGGAAGGTCACACTTCCTAAACCTATGCAAACACCACCACCAGCTGAGGTCAATTATTCAAATACTTGGAACCTATGGGGTACACTCCAGTTATAACTACCACACTAAGATAGCTAAAATAATTCTTATCAATAAAACTGCTGGAAATAACACCATCTTTGATTTTAAGTTATACTACAGAGATACAGTGATGTAAACAGCATGGTGCTAGTATAAAAAGAGGCATAATAATCAATGGAGTAGAATTGAGGATGTGGATACAAGTGCATGCATTTATAGCCACCTGATTTTTGGTAGAGGTCAAAATTACATATTGACCAAACTACAGTATCTTCAACAAATGGTGCTGGTCAAACTGGATAGCTACATGTAGAAGAATGAAAAAAGATTACTATCTCTCATCCTGCACAAAACTCAAATCCAAATGGGTCAAGGACTGCAATTTGAGACCTGGTACACTGAATCTGATAGAAGAGAAAGTAGGAAATACATTGGAATTATAGGCACAGGCATTAAGACCAAATGACCTATAGAACCATGAAATTAAGAAGATTCTCTATAGAAAAATACACCATCATTTGAGTGATGTAGAAGCCTACCAAACAGGAAATTATCTTTACCAGTTATACATCTGAGAGATTATTAATATCTAGGATATACCAAAAAGCTAAAAAAACTAAACATTAAGAATACAGCCTAGTAAAGTTAAAAAAAATGGGGCATGGACTCAAAAAGAGAGTTCTCAAATGATGAAATAGAAATGACTGAGGCACACTTCAAAAAATGTTCTGCATCATTAGCCATCAGGGAAATGCAAATAAGAGCTACCTTGAGATTTCATATTACCCTAATCAAAGTGGCTAAGGACCAAAAGAGAAACGAGGATAAATTCTGGCATGGATATTGGGAGAGGGTAATACTTACTCACTGCTTGTTGGAGGGCAAACTGGTATAGTCACTATGGAAATTAGTGTGGTGGTATCTCAGAAATTTGGAAATATTTTCTCACACTAAGTGGGTTTCCTCTGCACTTGCTTCATTGTTTCTTTTGCTGTCCAGAAGCTTTTTAGTTTAATGAGGTCCCACTTGTTGATTGTTGACCTTAATGCCTGAGCAACTGATGTCTGATATAGAACGTCCCGTCCTATTCTTATGTCTTATAGGATATTACCTATCATTTCTTCTAGAAGTTTCAGGTTTCATATTGAGGTCTTTGATTCATTTGGAGTTGACTGTTTTGGGGAAAGATAAAGGTCCAATTTCATTCTTCTACAAGTGGGGATCCACTTTTGCCAGCACCTTTTGCTGAAGATGCTGTCTTTATTGTGTGTGTTCCATTGATTTTGCGTCTGTTTTTGTGCCAGTGCCATGCAGGTTTTATGATCATAGTTCTGTAATATAGTTTGAGATAAGCTATGGTGATTCCTCCCAGTATTTCTCTTTGTGCTAAAGATTGCTTTGGATTTCTGGGGTGTTTTGTGACCCCATATGAACTTTAGAACTTTTTTTCTTGCTCTGAGAAAAATGTCATTAGAATTTTGATTGACATTGCCACAAATCTATAGATTGCTTTTGATAGAATGGTCATTTTCACAATATTAATTATGCCAACTGTGAGCACAAGTGGTCCTTCCATCTCCTGGTGTTTTCCTCAATCTCTTTCTTCAAAGATTTAAAAATTTCACTGTATAGATCTTTAATGCCTTTGTTTAGGTTTATACCTAGATACTTTTTGAGGCTATTGTGAATAGGAGGGTTTCTGTGAACACATAATTGTGTGTTACTGGTATATAAAAAGGCTAATGATTTTTGTAAGTTGATTTTGTAATCTGCTACTTTATTGAAAGTACTGATCATTTCTAGAAGTTTTCTGGTGGAATTTTTGGAATCTCTTACATATAATATCATATCATCTTCAACTAGTAATAATTTAAGCTCCTTTTTCTAATTTATACTTCATTAATTTCCTTCTCTTATCTTATTGCTCTAGCAAGAGTTTCAACCACTATATAGAAAAGGAGTGGAAATAGTGACTAGCCTGTTCTAGGTCCTGATTTTAATGGGAATGCTTCCAGTTTTTCTCTATTTAGAATGGGTTTGTTGTATGTAGCTTCAATTATGTTGAGGCATGTTCCCCCAGTCCAATTCCTGCTAGGAGTTTGTTTTTAAAATATTTTATTTAGGCACTACTATCCTCAGGCCTCTTGGGGTAAGTCTATAGTGCAGCTCTCCGCGCCGGGACTCCCTAAGCGACATTCACCCTTCCATCCCCCCCCTCGCCGTTCTATACTCCTAGTTTGGGCCCTGCGCCACTCCTAGTCTTGGGGCCCCAGACACCTGGGGAACCAATACTGCTTCCTGA
>NW_008333036.1:52024-71316 GCF_000622305.1 Nannospalax galili
GCCACTTTTGAAAGAGATGTGTCTTTGCTCTGTAAACTGTTATTGAGTATGTTAAAGCTGTAATGAAATGCTTCTTCTAAAAAAAATATTTTATTTATTATTTTTGTGTGTATGAGTGTATTGCCTGCATGTGAGTGCACCTGTGCCATGCAATGCTGCAGAGGTCAGAAGAGGGTGTTGGATTCCCCTGGAACTGGAGTTAAGGACGGTTCATAGCTACCATGTGGGTGGTGGGAATCAAACCCGGGTCCTCTGCAAGAGCAGTCATTGCTCTTAATCGCTGAGGCATTTTAACATGAATTCTCATTAAATTTTGTCAAAGGCCATCTCTGCATTTATTGAGAGTGCACCTGTGCCATGCAATGCTGCAGAGGTCAGAAGAGGGTGTTGGATTCCCCTGGAACTGGAGTTAAGGACGGTTCATAGCTACCATGTGGGTGCTGGGAATCAAACCCGGGTCCTCTGCAAGAGCAGTCATTGCTCTTAATCGCTGAGGCATTTTAACATGAATTCTCATTAAATTTTGTCAAAGGCCATCTCTGCATTTATTGAGATGACCATGTGGTTCATCAAAGACAAGTCTTTGAGACCATTTATATGATTGATGATGTTTATTGACTTGTGTATATTGAACCATCTATGCATCTCTGGAATAAAGCTGACTTGATCATGGTGGATAATCTTTTTGATATGTGTCCATATGCTGTTTGTGAATATTTTGTTGAGACTCTTTGCATCTATGTTCATTAAGGATATAGCCAGTTTTTTTTTAATTAAAAAATTTTTATTGAGAATTTCATACATGCATATGGTGTTTTGATTGAATACATGCCCACTCCCTCCCCTCCAACTCCTCTCATATCTCTGGGCCTATTGTTTGCTTTTTTGTTGTGTATTTACCTGGTTTTGGTTGTAGAGCGATACTGGCTTCACAGAAGGAGTTTGGGAACTCACCCTCTGTCTCTACCTTTTTGAATAATTTAAAGTTCATTGTTTGTATATCTTCTTTGAATGTGTGGTAGAATCCACCTGGGTCTGAGCTTTTTTCAGTTTGGAAGTTTTGTATTGCTCTTTCAATGTTCTTATTTGTTACGGTCTGTTTAAGTTGTTCATCTCTTAATTTAGTTTTAGTGGTTTCCATGAATTTAGAAATTCATCTATTTCTTTGAGATTTTCAAATTTAATAGCATATAGGTTTTTAAAGTATTCTTTTATATTCCAGATTTTTTGGGTGTCTGTTGTAATGTTTCTACATTCTCCTCTAATTTTGTTAATTTGGATTTGTTCACTTTCTTTTGAATAACTAGGCTAAGGATCTGTCTATCTTGTTTAACTTTTCAAAGAATCAGCTCTTAGGTTCACTCATTCTTTGTATTGTTTTCTTTGTTTTTATTTCATTAATTTCTGTTCTGATTTTTGTTATTTCTTCTCATCTTCTAGATTTGAGTTTGGTTTCTTCTTGCCTTTCCACAGTGTTGAGTTGCACTGTTAAATCGTTTGTATGTGCTCTGACTTTTTAAAACATAGACATTTTGAGGTATAAGCTTTTCTCTTCAAACTGCTTTCAAAGTGTCCCAGAGGTTTTGTTGTGTTGTACTAAATTTTTCATTTAGTTCCAGGAATATTTTTATTTCTTAATTTCTTCTTTTACCCATTCTTAATTTAGGAGTGTGTTGTTTAATTTCTATATTAGTTACTTTTCTGTTTCTATGATAAAAACACTGACCAGAGCAACTTATAGAAGAATTTATTTGAACTTACAGTTTCAAGGGGCAGGGAGGTATGGCAGCAAAGGTGGTTGGAGGAGGAGTGGAAGCTCTTCAAGCAGGCACAGGAAGCAAAGGCTTAAGAACTCTATAAGCCTGCCCCTAGTGACATCTAGTAAAACCACACCTTCTAAGACCTCCCAAAACAGTGCCACCAACTGGGAACAAAATGTCCAAATATTTTGAGCCTACTGGGGACGTTCTCATTCAAACCATGACAATCTCTGAGTTCCATCTAGTTACCAGAGCTTCTTTTGGTTTTGCTTTTAAGGTTTATTGCATTGTGGTCTGATAGAATGCACGGAATAATTTAATTTGTTTGTGTTTGTTGTGGTTTGTTTGTGTCTCAGTATGTGGTCTATTTTAGAGAAACTTTCATGGGATGCTGAATAGAAAGTATATTCTTTGGTGTTTGGTGGAATAGTCTACAGACGTCTTTTAGGTTCATTTGATGTAAGATGTCATTTAATTATGATGTCTCTGTTTGTTCTTTGTCCAGTTGACCTGTCTATTGGTGATATTTGGGTATCACTGAGTTGGGGTTAATCTATCTTTTATAGTCATGTAGTACTGTTTTTTATGAAATTGGATGCAGCAGAGTTTGGTGCATATATGTTCATGATTATAATATCATAATATCTTCTTGGTTATTTGTTCCTTTGATTAGAATAAAATGACCCCTGTAATCTCTTTTGATTTGTTTTAGTTTGAAGTTCACTTTGTCAGATATTAGAACTGCAACACCTGCTTGCTTCTTAGTGTCATTTGCTTGGAATTTTTTCCCCATCCTTTAACCCTAACATAGTTTCATCAAGACAAAGAAAGATAGATTTTGTTTCTGAATCCATTCTACAAATCTCTCTTTTGACTGAGGAGTTGGGGCATTGATAATTAGAGTTATTATTAAAAGATATGTATTGGTTACTGTCATTTTAATTTGTGTTCTTGGTCCTATTTTGTGTTTCTGTAATTATACCTTCTTTTGTTTTCTTTGTGTAACCCCTTGGGTATAGTAATTCTTATCTTTGGTCCTTTGTATTGCTTTAAGTATTCCTTGTAAGGCTGATCTTGTGCACATGAATTCTTTCAGTCTACTCATGTCATGGAAAAATTTCCATTCATTCTATTATGATAGATACATTTACTGGGTAATATATTCTGTGTTGGCATCCATAGTCATTTAGAACTGGGGATACTTTGGTCTACGCTCAAGGTGCAGTGGACAGGATCTGACTTACCTGGGTAGTAGGTAGGTCTGTAGCAGGCAGATCCAGAGGGAGACCAAGGGCAAGATAGGGAGTGGAGTGTCTAACAAACTAACCTGGAGGATGCAGCTAGTCTGGTTCAGGTGATGAGGATGCAGTTAAAGTGTCTGGGTTAGAAAACTAGTCCACAATCTGAGGGGGAAGAGCAGGAGCAGGCTTAGGCCCAGGGTTATAAATCATTGTCTTATGTATGATCTAGGCTGCTTTTCTCAGGAAACATTATGATAGGGATGCTGACTTCTGGACAAAATATTGTCTTGGTTATTCATGTTGTTTGTGTTTTTGTGATGGGACCTAGGTTATGTCATTGTGGTGTTTCTTCATAAGTATAACTTCTCTTGCCTTTGCTGAGTGGGTATTTGGTTCTTTTCTGCTGTTTCCCTAACTTGTCAGGTTGTGGCCCAGCTGAGAGGTACTTACTGTTTAGTCTTTGTTGATATGTGAATGGGGTGAAGGAAGTAGTCTCACTTCAGTTAGGGATAGGTGCAACTTCTGAGCCTGCAGTCCCAGGAACAATTTCATGGCATCCCAGAGCAGTCAGTTGGGTGAGGTGGCTGCTAGGTGAGTGGGTGGATGGACAGGTCAATGCTGATTTTTATTGGATGAATGACATTGATTCTAATTGACATTGATACACAAATGTGTTTTGCCTGTATCTATACAGGATGATGCTTAGGCTGCCCAACCCCAGATGTGCCTGAGAGTGTGGGAATTGTAACAAGGCCAGGTCAGGTTCTCTAGAACTGACCAAGCTGGGTCAATTGGAATGTGGCCCAACCCAAGTTAGGCCTGGTAGTGTGAGATATCAGAGAGGGAATACTGAGATTGGGGAACTCACCTATCTGTTGTTTGCATGGAGTGTGGGACCCTAGCTAAGTCTGGGAATGTTGGTAGCTGGAGAGAGAATTCTGGGATTGGGAAAATCATGTCTGTTGGCTGCATGTAGTGCATGTTTGGAATGTAACGTATTTTTCAGAAGTGCTCCGTTGATAATTTATAATTAATTTTTGAGTTAATATTTATCTATATTTAGTGATTAATTATAGCGATCAATTTTCAGTGTTTATAGGAAAATAGTACAATGATGTAAAATTTTCAATTTTTGTTTCTTTCCCTATAATTCTTCATAGGATCTGAAATTTTTTAGTTACACTGGACAAATCAAATGGTACTCCAGGGAGAAAGTCTCTGAACCACAAGTACATTTTAAACTATTAAGTGTTTGCAGTATCTTTTGCTCACTGGTCTCATGAGCCATGTGTAATTAGCTTTGTATATTTTTATGGTAGGTTATTATTTAGGATTTCAGGTTAGAGAAAGCAGGGAAACCAGTCTGGGAAGATGCTCTTCTTTTTATACAGGTAAAATAGATGGATGGAGAAGATCAAACAATGAGAAACTGGCTTTATTTGTAGATACTATTCTTTTGTTAAAATTGCTCTGAATGTGAATCGTATCCTAATATGTTTTAGTAAGCCTAGAGTATATAACACCCAGGAAAATGAATTGAACATAAGAGGAAAATAATTATAAAAAAGTTAACTGATTGGAAAAGTTTAATTGAATTTGACTTTGAGCTAGAACGACAGGAAAATGCCTGTGGCAAACATCAAACAGCTTTGCAACACTTTGAATTTAGTACAGATGCAACTATTTTATTTCCAGTGATGAACACATGAATGATCCAATCATCTAACCATTTGGTAGATTAGCAAAGTTTGATGATACATCAAATAAAAAACCAAGCTTACCTTTCCCCCCCACTGGTTTATTTAAAAAGAAGTGAACCTAAACTCATCTTTACTGAAGTAGAAGCAAATTTTCTAGTACCACAGACATCTCAGCAGAAATAAAATTCAAATGCTGAATAGTTTCCAGTGTAAAGTCATTTTGCAATGTGATGTGGAGAAATTTAAAACATAAGAATACTTATAACAGGAATTGATTTATTTTTCTTGTTTTCTCCTGTGGTTTATAATGAGTGTTTGTATTAATTGTATGCCTGAACTGTTAGTAAGATGGATAAGGGTTTCAAGAGTTTTAACATATGGAAATGTTTAATTTTTCTTGGAGTGAGGAAAAGTGAGGAAGAGAATCAAGGTTAATAAAATATATATTGCAAAATGTATGGTGTTAACTGAATCTTAAAATTAAAAATCAATGTGGGTCATCTTGTTTAATTTATGTACATAGTATTTTTCTGAAGAGGATACAGAATTATTTCTCTTTTCTCCAATAATAAATAGAAACAGAGTCATTCTTAAATTAGAAGGGTCTGGATTTATTTGGGCATAAAACAGGTTTCATGACAATTTGAAAGGTAAAAACGCATAGGTTATAGGCACATTGTTTGAACTCAGGAGATAAACATAGGGGCACTAAACTTGAAGCAGCTTGTTGTAACTAGTCAGCTTCTCAACAATGATCACAAAAGCAATGCAAATTGAATAAATTTACTTTTATTTAATTTAAAGTGAGCTTTTTTCCTATTCTGCATAGTTATGCACCCTTTTCAAATTTCATAGTGATTTAAAAATTTCCTTTAATCTGATTTTCTTCCCTTCATTTTTATAATCTTTTATTTTCTAATTTCTCTGGCACTTAAGAACTCTGCAAGTTTCTTTTATAGTCTTTTGAAATACATATTTTTATTGAATTTTTGCACATTTTATACAAAATAACTTAATCCTCTTTATATGCCCACCCCATCCATACTCCTTCAAGACTTCCTCCATTGGATTTCATGCATTCTGTCATATATGTTAAGACCTATTGAGTCACGTTTATATACCAGTATGTTCCTCAGTGCAAGTTTACTGTCTTTTAAAATTATATAAGCACAAGTATTTTCATGTGCATTTGAAATCATACAAATACATTATTTCTATGCTTCAGAAAATATTTATTTGCATTACACTGTGATTCTGAGTTTTAGGATAGTTTATACAGAATATAGATGTAGTCCTTAAATAGATGAGAGTTGTAGTCTCTTTGGGAAGGAAAACTTAATGAATTATACTTATAATCACTAAGGAGGCATACAGTGATCTTTGAGAGCAAATACATTTAAATTACATTGAAAGCATATTTTGATCACTAAAATAACATGGATACTATGCTTTATTATTGACTAGGAGATGGTGAATATATTTTGAAGACTCTATTGCTAAAAATGAATAAATGAATAGTTAATATATTTTGAAATCTTTCAGAACTGGAGATGTTGCCCTCTTTTCCATTCATTGTTTATCTCCTGTGTTCAGCAGTACTGGAGACAAATGATAAAAAGGGAAAATAGTACCAATGCTGATTGATTTTCTATATATAGAATGCCTACATACTGAATACACGATTTTGAGCTTTTATTTTCCCTAAAACGTAACACAAAAGGTTGGTACATATAATTTATTCCATAGATTAATGAACTGAACTTCTGGAATGAATTGTCAGTGACTGAACCATGGTATGAACTGTGCTTTTCAGAATCCAAAATCCATCCTATGTCTCCTGTGCTATGTTTATTCTCTAAGTAAAAGTAGAACTTGAATATCATGTGATAAATTCTTTTGTCAACGTTTGAACAAGATGCTTTCTCCTATGTCATGGCTACTTTCAAGAGCTTAAACTTCCTGTTCATGAGCTAAGTTTTCCAGAGCAGGGATTCCCACCTTCTTCTTGCACTTTGGGTACTGTTACTTTGCTGGAATGCAAAATCAGACACTTTTGCTCTAAAGTCATATGGCTAAAGAATTTTAGAAAAAATTTCTGTACCTAACGTGGTGTAGACTGGTAAGTGGACTTAATAAACCACCGGTCTCTGTGGACCAGTTCTTCATTGCTTCAGAGAATGTAAATACGAGAAAGTAAAAAATCTACACCGCATCTGTCTGGTGAGTTAATCTTGTGACTACTTAACTAAATCATTGATTACTAAAATAAATAATGCTGATTAAGTCAGTACCTCATATTAAAAACATTTTGTAAAGTTGGAAGTTAATTATTTTTTCAGTGATGGCAACTGGGATGAAGGGCTTTATTTATCAGATTATTTGAAGTCTTGGAAGAATAAAACTCGGTTACTTTGTGTGATTGAAGAGCAGATACTAGTTTTGTAGTAAAAATCAATCTTCCTTGGGCAAGAATTTTTTTCCATGTTGATGAACTTTCTATCTCATGAGGATCATCATTGTACCTATGCTAGGGGAAAACTGAGTAAATTAATTCAGAATCATTACATGGTTCAGAAGACTACATGACAGGGATGAGCCTCCATGTGCGCTTGCCATTTCAAATCTGTCTAGGTTTTAAAATATATTATTTGATGTGTATTAGTGTTTCACCTGCACATAAGTAAGTTTACCCATGTCATGCAATGCCTGCGCAGGCCAGAGGAATGTGTCGTGTCTTCTGGAATTGGAGTTACAGATGGTTGTTAGCTGTCATGTGGGTGCTGGGAACTGAATCCAGATCTTCTGCAAGAGCAGTCAGTGCTCTTAACTGCTGAATCACCTCTCCAGCCCTCTATCTAGTTTTATGTAGACACAATAAATAAATAAATAAACAAACAAACAAATAAATAAATATAACATAATTTGTGATCTACAATGTTTTATTTTAATGTATAAATATATTGTGATATTAAATCAAATTAATGAACATATTTCCCACAAAAACTTATTTTCTGTGAGAACATTGATTTCTCTTAGCAGTTTTCAATCACACAATATAGTCGTTAATTGCCAAGCTGCATAGCAGATCGCCAGAAACCAATCATCATGTTCAATTTAAATTTTACATATTAAAAGTGTTTTTTTTTTTAGACAGGGTCTCCCTGTAGTCTCACCTAGTTTGTAACTCACTATGTAGACCAGGCTGGCCTTGATCTTACAGAGGTCTACCTGCCTCTGCCTCCCAAGTGCTGGGATTAAAGGCATGCACCACTACACCTTGCACAGCCTTTGTTTTCTTGTGACTTTAATTTCACTTAATACAATGATCTCCAGTTTTATTCATGTTATTATAAAACACAGGATTCCTGTTTCTGAGACTGAAGAATATTCTATTGTGTTTAAGTAGGTTTATGTGTATGTGTGTAGCTGTGCATGTCAGTGTATTTTTGTGTATTGTTCACTCATTTTAAATGAACACTTAGGATGTTTCTGCCTGGTTACTAAAAACGATACTGTAATGAACATGGGATGATAATGGTATCAGTTCCTCTAGATCTATATCCCCAAAGTGGTTTGATTAATAATTTTGTCCTTTGATTTTTCTGTCTCTGTCTCTGCCTCTGTTTTGGGCGGGATCTGAGTAAAGACAGGAGGAAATCGCACAGTCAGACAGAAGGGTTCTAGCAGGGGGCAGTGAACATTCCAGGCAGAAGAAAGACGGCAGTATTTGCTGGACATGAACTTCCTTCCTTCCTTCCTTCCTTCCTTCCTTTCTTCTTTTCTTTGAAATTCAGGCTTTATATACATTTCTAGGCATGCACATTACAGCTGAGTCATATACCAAGGCCCTATTTTTTAATTTTACAGGAACAATTATATGCTTTCTTTAATTAGTATACGAATTTATATTCTCAAAAACATTGAATAAAGTTTCCTTTTTAAATACCCATCTAAATTTGGTGTTTTTTTACTCTTTGATAAAATCTTTTAATATATCTGAAATGATGTTTCACACTGACTTTAAGTAAGTTCCTTGATTAAATATGTATAGTTCTTGGTCATATGTTCGTTTTTCTTTGGTTTGCTTTCATGTTAAATTAAAAATGGACATAACTTTGAGTTTTCACCTAGTAGACTATTAATATAATTTTCAAATTTTCCTCCTGCTGTTCTTCAGGTGGCACTTCAAACAATGCCAGTGGAAGGAACAAATCACTCTGTAGTGTCAGAGTTTGTGTTTGTTGGACTCACCAATTCCTGGGATATGCAAGTACTTCTCTTTGTGTTCTCCTCCATGTTTTATGTGGCAAGCATGACAGGAAACTCCCTCATCATCTTCACGGTGGCTTCTGATCCTCATTTACACTCCCCCATGTTCTTTCTGCTGGCCAACCTGTCCTTCATTGACTTGGGCGTTTCCTGTGTCACTTGTCCCAAAATGATTTATGATCTGTTCAGAAAGTACAAAGTCATCTCCTTTAAAGGTTGTGTCACTCAGATCTTCTTCATCCATGTCATTGGTGGTGTAGAGATGGTGCTGCTCATAGGCATGGCCTATGACAGATATGTTGCCATATGTAAGCCTCTCCATTATTTGACAATTATGAATGCAAAAATGTGCATCTTCCTCTTAGTGGCTGCCTGGGTAGCTGGTCTTATGCATTCTCTGGTTCAATTTGTTTTTGTGGTAAACTTACCTTTCTGTGGACCAAATGTGTTGGATAGCTTTTACTGTGACCTTCCTCGGTTCATCAGACTTGCTTGCATTGATACCAACCAACTGGAGTTAATGGTTTCAGCCAACAGTGGATTCATCTCTGTGGGTTCCTTCTTCATATTGGTCATATCTTATGTTGTCATCCTAGTCACTCTTCAGAAACATTCTTCGATTGGTTCCTCCAAAGCTCTGTCCACACTTTCAGCTCATATCTCTGTGGTAGTCCTGTTCTTTGGTCCTTTGATATTCTTCTATACATGGCCTTCTCCTTCTACACATTTGGATAAATTTCTGGCCATATTTGATGCAGTTGTCACTCCTTTTCTGAATCCTGTGATCTATACACTGAGGAATCAAGAAATGAAGACAGCAATGAAGAGAGTGTGCAGACAGCTAGTGAGACATGGGAGGATCTCTTAACCAACTACATTGTGAACATTCTTAAACACAGAAGGTGATCAAATTCAGTGAAAATCTCTTTGCCTACTAAGATTTGTTTGTTTACACTAACATTTAAGACTTTTTGTCTTTTATTCAGAGGGACTGACAAATTTTTCCTAAAACAGAGAAAGAATTATATATATGTATATATATAATCTATATATATCTATAAATCAAAGTGTATAATAATTAAGAAGTTCAATTCCCAAAGAACAATGTATATATGGAGGAAACTCAAGGCGTACAGAAGAGGGAAGGGTAATGTAAGGCCTTTAGAGAAAAACTTTGTCTTATTTTTATGAACAGAAGTTTTCTCCATGCAGGAATTTTTGACAGTACTCCAGAATCATTTGCAAATTGATAAGGAGCTGGGTCACCTTCTCCTTTTATTGCAGCTTTCATACACTCTTGCATACAGTCTCCACACTCTTTTGGTTGTGTGCTTAGTTATGCAAGTACTTAGATCCTGAGAAGCAAGAATCTAATGAATGCGTATCTTTGACTATAGTCTGCCCAATTAACACTACGGTACTAAAACCCCTTCAAATATCATTCTCTTTTCTTTCCTATTTCCCCTACATTCATTTTTTCCCATAGTATGTATGTGTTCTCATTCAGAGTTCAGCGCAAAAATATTTCTGTGATATTTGGTATGTGAAAATGAAGCTATGTTTTTTTTTTCTTTCTGTGCTTTGGTGCAGGGTAATTATCAAGGTACCTCACAGGCATTGCTATAAGTGTGAAGGATCATTATGAAAGTATGGGGAAGAAGTAGTCTTGTAGTTTTTCTGTTTCTTGCCTCTCACCTTTTAATTCCTCCTAGTTTCAAGTTAGTTGCCAGTACATCATTATGATGACAATCCCAGGCCAGTCATCAACTGCATCATCAAAACCGGGGGCATAGAGATCCAGGCACAGTATTAGTTATCAGTTTTCACTTACATACTCTGGCACCTCTAAGTTCAGCTCTAACATGAGATAGCATCTTTCTTGAACTGACTTATAGGGCTTACCATTGCATAACTCTAGCTCTTATAAAGAATCCGTCATTGTCTATCTTTCATAGTGTTTCTACTTCACTGATTAAACCATGAATAAGACAGATCCTATATATCAGGCATCTCAATAATTTGTGAGTTCATAGAACACTTCATTTCATCTATCTAATATTTTTACATAGCATATTGTTTGACCAGAGATATACTTTGTATGAAATGAAGCATAGCATAGAATTTACTAGCTTACAAACATGCCTGGAAGAAACAACTGGCTTGTTAGATTTAGTGACATAATTAGATAAGGGGAAGTTACAGTACTATTTGGGACATCACATCCCAGAGTGATATGGCAGAACACAAATACAGCCCATAGCAAGCTACAGAAGTAGCTCTGCTATGCCCCTGTTAGACTTCCTGCTTCCTTAACCATTTTTTGGAACTATAGATTTGATTTATGATTCTAGAACAACCTTCATCCCCATATCCCTGTAGGGCAGAAATGCTCCTTCTTGTCATTTTTTAAAAAATAATCTCGAGCTCTAACAATCCTGCTCAAATGATTATGTAATACTTTCAGTTGATTGTCTTGTGTTACTCCCTTGAGTATGATGTGCCTTCTTGATTGGATCTTGATTAATTCCAGGTAACATCTGTAGAAAGAGTGAAAGGAAAGTGAACCCATAAGTATTTACAAAGGCAAATATATGTAAATGCCAAACAGGAGACAGATCTGGAAGACAACATACCACATGATGCTTATCTGATGCTTTTCTGTAGACATGTATGTGGAGACTCTGACTTAAGGGTCATAATAAAAAGGTGTTTGACTTTATTTGTGATGTTTTAATTTTTAAAATGAGAGTAGGTCTAGGACTGGAGAGATGACTCAGAGGTTAAGAGCAGTGGCTGTTCTTGCAGAACACCTGTGTTTGAATCTCAGCACCCACATAGTGGCTAAGAACCATTCATAGATCCAGTTCCAGGGGATTTGATGCCCTCTTTTGATCTCTGTGGGCATTACAAGACACGAGTGTGCTTACATGCAGGCCATATGTGTATACACATAAAATAAAAATAATTAAAAATTATGAAAAGAGAGTAGATTCATAATACATTTTGTATATTTAGAAATTTTTTAAAAAATTCAAAAGTTTGTTGAATGATCATTGCTATATTAAGCCATGCTATGATACTTTATACTGGATCATGAATTTCAAGGACATCATTTGCTTACATTAAATTTATACTTTATTGTCTGTAACATATACTCTTTTTCCAGGCAAAATGAACAAGTGACAATATTGTTTGAATTTACTGTGTTTCATGCTACTAAGGAGTTAAGGACAGAGTACCTTGTTCTTTATGATCACAATATTGCATTGTAATGTATATTCTATTCATTTGCTGAAGCATTTAAAAAGGAGTGTGTGGGTAACAGACAGCAATGAGTTTACAGAAGACTAGGGTGGGAGTCAGATGGTTTCCCCTGCTTTGCTGCTATGTGCAGTGTCTTTGGAAGCATTTTCAACCTCAAATGCAGTGTTACAAATAAATGTATCAGTTTTGATTCTTATTCTTAATATCTCAGAAATTTATGTGTTTAGACCATTTTATCACAATTTATATTTCTCTCAGTATTTAACAATTCTGCTCTAGACTGTTGTTTGTACATTGGCTTTGGATTTATATTTTTCTTCATTTTTCAATTTTGCTCTAATAAGTGTTTATAGAATGTTTAAACCTTGACAGAAATTTGTGGATATAGAAGAAAATGAGGCAACATTCCTGATCTTGAGAAGGTTCTATTCTGTAAAATAATAGAATGAGAAACAGAGTTTCAATGTCAACAGATTATTGTCAGGGAAAAGTATACACAAGATCAAGGGACTATGAAAAGGAGCATATCAGAGCACACCTGTTCACCAGTTACTTGAGGCACCTGAAAAAGAAACAGAGACTCCTGAACTCTATGAGAATTTGACTCATTACTCTGAGTTGTGTGTGTGTATTTTTCTTTTATTATTAATATTTTTATTGACATAGAAGTCTTGGGTTTAAATATGATGCTCTCATACAAGTACAACATTCCTAGGCTGAATTCACTCGATATTTTCAATCACTAGGTCCAGGTTTCCCAGCAATAACTGACTAGGCCTAAACAGGATAAATAAGTAACCATTTCACAGTGAATATTTTTTAGTCTTTTTAGTATTGCTTTCTTTAAGAAATAACATGACTACATTGAACAGTTTTGTACAGGTTGGAAAATTTGGGTAAGGATTGAATGGCTAAAAAAGAAAATTAAAAGGCTTTTGAAATTGTTAAATAAAAAAGACTTATTCCCAAGAATGCTCTATATTAATTTGAATCTTTTGAACTGTACATGAAAGAATTCTTCCTGAAACTTAATGAATCTCCTCTTTGCCACCTTCATCTCCTTATTTCTAAGTGTATAGATAACAAAATTAATAATGAGTGATGAGGACATCAAAGATTGCTTAAAAGTTATCTATGGGTAAGGTAGGGACTGGCCACATTTAGACAATAATGCAAGGACCAAAGAAGAAAATCACTACAGTGATATGAGTTGAGAGAATGGAGAGCTCCTTGGATGAAACCCCTGAGGAGTGCTTATGAACTGTGACCAGGATGAAGATGTACAACACCATCAGGATGAAGATGTATGACACCGTCGGATGAAGAAGGTGCCCATAGGATGGAACCATTGTTGGTAGTGACCAGGAACTCCAGCCTGTATGTGTCTGTACATACAAACTTGATGAACAGAGGAAAATCACAATAAAAGCTGTCCGTTCTGCTGGCTCCATAGAAGGGTAAATTTACAAAAGCCAGTTGGACCACAGAATGGATGAGGCCAATGGTCCAAGCAAGAGCCTAAAGAGAAGTGCACATTCTTAGGCTCATGATGGTCAGTAGTCTTTCAGAGAAGAATGGTTGAAGAACAAATCTTATACAGATCTTGTGCATGTAACCACAAGTGCTGTGAATTCATGAGTGCATCATCATTACTTCTTTATTAGCATGGAAATTGCACCATACTTTTTAATCTTTGTATGGATACTATTGCTCCTTTTTTAGGTGTACACAACTCAATACTTTTTGGAAGTTAAGAAATCTTTTCCTTACCTGTATGCTCTACTAATTTTCTACTTTTCAGCAATATGAATTAAGATGAGATCTCTAGAATATTTCCTCTTCTTCCTTCTTCTTTCCATTTTAATAAACTCAATTCTTTTTCTTCCATCTGGAAATACTCTTCTTTTATATTTTTGTTTTAGATTTTGTACCTCTTGAATCTTTACTCACTATTGTGATCCCCCCCCTATAATTTGTATCTCATCATCTTTGTCCTCTTTGCTTAAGATCACCAATGCACTTTATTTTCCAGCCTCAGATTTGAATTTCAGGGACATTAATCCTCTTGTAAAATTCAAATCCTGAACTGATCAGCTCTTAAAAAGTTGTCTGAAATGAGAGTGTTATTCTCTCATAAATTGCAATAAAGAAAATTTCTTCCAGTTCTATCCTACCATAAAGACTGCTCTTTTTCTTTAAAATTCTATGTTTGCTGTTGTTACTTTCTTCAGGCTAGATATATCAAAATTTATAACATTGATTTATTTCTAAAAGTTTGCAGACTCTAAAAATCTTCCATGTTTTTTGTTGTAAATAGCCACTGAAGGATGATTGCTATTGTGCAGATTATAAAACATGGAATGAATGATTTTGAATGTCATAATTTTAATAGCGAAATATTAAATTCAAGCCCAAGTCTGGAAATTATGAGCAAAAAATGTATATGAAGGAAATGCCAACATTTTAAGAGTTACATTGTTCCCAAGAAGGGATTATGGATTATTTTTCTCTTTCTACTTTTATAATTTCATGTTATGTGCATATCTTTCTACTTAAAGACTACTCAAGAATAAACTGATTCCACACAGATTTAAAAGAGATCTTTCTATTGTTTCTATGTTAAATGGACATGTAGTCAAACTTACTGTTCTTGCAGAGAATGGCGTTTAGTTCCTAGTACTCATATGAGGGATCACAATTATCCATAACTCCAGTTCCAGAGGCTCTGATGCTCTCTTCTGGCCTCTGTGGGCACTGCATGCATGTGGTGTACTTACATACATGCAGGCAAAACATTCATCGAAATAAAATTAAAATAATAAATAAATCTTAGAAAATTAAAAAGAAGAAAACCTGATAAATATTCCCCGAGCCCTTGATGAATAGTCCTTGAACCCTTTCAACAAAAGTTGAAAATGTCAATTGTGTTTGCAGAGGCTGTGAGAACTTCCTCTTACCTGAGTTAGACCACAGGATATTTACCCCATTCTCACCAGATCAAGTCACTCAGAACTTTGTGAGATGATAAAAAGCTTCAATTATAAGGGTGTTGTAATCTCCAAAGGGAGAAATATGGATTAGTTTAAGTAATTCTGAGGACTAAATGACAAAAATTGGGGTTTTATAAAACACAGAAAGTGCAAGTTTAAGTAGGATTTTTATACCATAGAAAATGAGAAGAAAACATAGAATAAGAAAGTAGAAAGGAATGTGGTATTGAAAATGTGAGAATACTATGTAGTTTTTCCATCTGAAGCATTTTCCTGCATCCAAAATTCTACCATTCATTCAATATCCAGCTCAATGTCTTCTACAAAAATCTTCTCCAACAACCAGAAAAAGTCATAATTACTCATTTTATCCTCTTTATGCCTGTCCCAGAACACACAGTAAACAAATGTGTCATAAAAGAATAAAATTGTTGATTAAAGGGAAAATGATTTTTTTGAGTTTATTCTATAGCTCATACTGGCCTAGATTCACTATGTTGCCCAGGATTGCCTTGAGCTTGGATCAGTGCTACTGCCTCAGCCTCCTAAGTACTGACAGTACAGGTGTACACGTGTGTAAACATGTCCAGCTAAAGAGTAAATAATTTCTGATACAGTTGATAAAAGCTGATATAGTCTGACATAGATCTTCCACCCACAGATAGGTTAGATGCTAATGCTCAGTCTGCTAAATTCTGAACAATTTGTTTCACATATGCTTTTCATGATAGTACTTTAATGGGAACATTTTTCTAGCTTCAAAGGAAGATAATTTCACGTTCTGAGGTTATAACCTTTTACAAAACAAAGAACATTATTCTGTTTTTAGTGCATGTGTATGCCTGGGGACTGTGTGGAAAAGAGCACAGTGTCAGACACGAGAGACCTCCCTTCAAGTGGTTGGTCAGAGTAGTTCAAGAGACTCAAAAAATAACACATGATTTTGCCAGAACTCTTGGTTATCTCCCAGAACTTGAAGATAAAACTGTATTGCTGAAGACAGGACATACTCTGTACACAGCATGGAGCAATGGAGCAGGAACTGACCTGGAAGTCTTCTACCTGAAGTGTGGCTCTCATAGTTCTAGAGAATACTATGCAAGCTGCTAAGGGGAAAAAAAATCAATCAATAGTCCAACCCAGCCCTAAAGCCTAGTAACCATAATGACTGGCACAGCAGACTACCTTGATTGGTGCAATAGTGGCTCTGTTATCTGGGAGTAATCAACATCTACCTAATTGGACCTTAAAGCCCTTTCAATGGAAGTGAACTCAGGAATATTCAGCCAGATATACATGTCTGGAGAGGTCATAAATCCTAGAGAAAACCCTATCTCTGTTGTGTCTCTAAACAAAAGAAATTTCTTACCATATGCTAAACATGGATCCTTATATTTACAGACTACAGTACACCACTAATCAAAGAAACTTCTTTTTGTAACAGATGGAGGTTACTGCAGAGAACCACAGCTGGTCACACACATAATATAATACCTTAAGGCTCATGGAACATAGCATCCCTCAGCTCTCACCAGTGAATCTTCCTTATACAACAGGGTGGCCAAGTTTTAGAGAATAAGAAAATTCAGAGTGTGTGTCCCTGGATAGGACTCCTATATTAAACCTCACTCACCCGTGGCTAAGGAACCATTGCCGGTGAGGGTGCAGAAAGATTATAAGAGCCAGGGATAGTACTCGAACAGGGAAGCAGAGGCTGACAGGCCCCTGGAAGCTTGCACATGTGAACTCTCAGCAATGGTGGCATCAAGCACAAGACCCAAAACCAACTGAATCAGAAAAGGGCTCAGAGTGGAGTGAGGGAAATGGGCGGTGGACCAGCCCTAACTTGGGAACTATTGGAGACTGATTACTACTGGGTTAGGGAGAGTAGACCTTACCAATGATCTCTAGATAGGCTGACTAGACACCAGTGGATGAATTTTCACTGAGGGACATCTGGATACAAATACTTGAATTGATTGGACTTAACATGCATGGTGGAATGCTTGAGGTCTGGCGGGGGTGGAGGAATGTGGGGGCATGGATGGGGGAGGGAGTCAAAATCTGATAAAGAACTGTTGCATGAAATGTACAAAAACCCAATAAAATTTATTTTATTTTTATTTTATTTTTTGTGTGTACACATGTATTGCCTGCATGTAGGTAAGTGTATCCGTGTTGTGCAATGCCCACGGAGGGCAGAAGAGGCTGTTGGATCCCCTGGAATTAGAGTAACAGACAGTTGTTAGCTCCCATGTGGGTGCTGGGATTCAAACCCAGGTCTTCTGCAAGAACTTTCAGTGTTCTTAACTGCTGAGCCATCTCTCCATGTCCCCATTTTTTAAAAAAAGTATTCTACCTAATAACATTGAATGGTGGTGAGCAAATGATGTCTAGTTGGGGAATAGTTTGTCTTTTCTTGATTGAATTTTCCTTGGAATTATGCCTTTGGACCCACACTAATTTTCACCCAGGGAATTAAAAGGACAAACAAACAGAGCTAGGTAAATTTCTAGGGGCCAAACATAATGACATTCTAGTGAATGTAGAGATACATTTTTCCTTCAAAGTGAGCCAATAGAAGTAATTGATGAGAAATCTAATACTTTAGGAAACTGAGCAGAACTGGAAGGAGAGAGTTCACTACCTGTTCTATAACTAACCAGGAGGACAGAGGAAGTGAGAAATCTTTGCAAGTAAAGCTGTCTTTCACTTCGTCGGTTTGTATTACCTAGATGCTTTGAGGTTCAACAAGGCTTCAGACCAGGACCTTAGACTTAGAAATTTCCATCTAAGTTATTGTCAGATTACAAAGTACTAATTCTTGAAGTAGAAGAGGTATTGTTTTGCTATAAACTTCCCAATAAAATTGACCATATTTAATAAGGCTTCACATTCTTATGCTTTCCCTTTGCAGTCCTGGTTTCCCTATTTACGTATTGCCATCATTCTTATTTCTTATGTTAATGACTACAGAAACATTCAGCCACCTGCAGATTCACTATACATACTGCTAAAACTTGGTCTGCAAAGGAAAACAACACTAGTGCACAATGAATAACATACAGGTAATAATATTTGTTCTAAGAATGTGTGGATCAATTAAAATGACCAATTTAAAAATAATAAAAAATAGCAAATACTGGTGAGGTTGTGGAGCAAAGGCATCTCTCATACAGTATTTTTGGGAATGTAAATTAATAGAACCATCATGCAGAACAGTATGCAGTTTCTTTAAAATAAGAATTTGTTGCAGAGAAAGTACTGCAAACAAGAGGGAAGAGGGATAACTAACATTAAGGATGTTTGAGAATGTATATATATACATTCCTCCTAGAAGCCATACACCATCAAATAAAAATCCAGGTGTGGTTTACTTCACCTCAAGTAGTTGGTTGTGGGGGGTGGTGGTTCTCGAGACTACAAAGACAATGGAAGTTATTGTCATTGTTCTTTCTTGGTATCCAGAATAGGTGGTAAAACTCTATGGTTGAAGACAGTATACACTTTAATCACGGGACTTAGATAATTAAGCTGAGAGTGGCCTGGTAGCTTCTTCTCTGTTGGCTAGCTTTCACAGTATTAGAAGGTGCTATGAAGGTGTTTGGGAGAAAAGAAATGATAGGGATATTCCACTTATGAACTCATAGCAGCTGTGGTAGCCTACATAAGACCTTCATGGTATCAAACTGGTCGGTATTCCAGCATGAATGGGGGAGGGTCACAACAGTTCTCATATCTAACTGAAGGGATCTTGACAGCAGATATCCTTTAGTGGAGAGAGAGTCAGTTTTCTTTAGTGATGTGGTCTCTGCTAGTTTGCCTGTGCTCTAGCGGATGTCTCCACACCCAAGCACATATGGGTAGCACCTATTGGACTCAGGGATTTAGTATTAACAATAAAAAAAGAGGACTTGAATTTAGGAGGGATATGTGTTGAGCACTAGGAGGAGTTTAAGGGAGGTAGTGCTGGATGGATATAATCAATATGCACATCATAATTTATGAAACTTTCAATGAATAAAATATTTTAATAAGTGGAAAGTAAACCCTCTATACAATTCAGTT